>NW_026592510.1:15458538-15485359 GCF_907164565.1 Psammomys obesus | reverse complement strand
TTGACCACTTCCCCCTGAGAGGGGAGCAGCCTTGCCAGGCCACAGAGTTCAATGTCAGAGACAGTCCCTGTTCCCATTAGTAGGGTACTCAGATGGACAGGGAGGAGGATCTTGCCTATCAGTGGACTTGGAGAGTGGCATGAGAGGAGAAGAGGGAGGGAGGGCAGAATTGGGAGGGAATGAGGGAGGAGGCTACACCTGGGATACAAAGCTAATACATTGTAATTAACATATAAAAAAGAATTTCCCAGAAGGCTTGTTAATGTAGCATCATCGCGGGGGCCCACTCCCACAGTTCCTGGTATAGTAGGGCGGTAGGGAGGACCAAAGAATGTGCGTTAGTGATGCGTCCCCAGGTTGCGCTGTCTCTGCTGACCCACAAGGAGCCAAGACCCTTCAAAAAAAACAGGTAAAATGGCTAGAATTCTGAAAGGGGGACTTTCTACAAAGCCCACAAAAGAAAAAAATACATGAGTTTAAAAATTAGGTTGGGGTCCGAGGGTGCAGTTCCCTGAGAGGGGACAGTTTCTTGGGGCAGTGCACACTTTGCACAGGAGAGGCCACGGGCTCAATTCCTTACACCCATCAAGCAAAAACAACAGACAGCGCTAGAGCCAAGCAGCAACGCAGCTTATATGTTGTGACAGTGAGTCCTGAGTGCTAGCTGGCCTTTTCCAAGTGTAGAAAGGGCAGCTTTCTACACGCTATGATTACAGGAAAAGGTTTTATAGCACAGCCATACCAGGAAAGGGCCAACGGAAACCCAAAAATACAAGAATGGCACGATCCGAACGAGAATGCAGTCGTAAAATAGAAGGATGTTGTTATTTCCTTAGGCTCTTATTTATGGCGTGGCTGCCTCCAGTCCCAAGAGCGTAAATGTACCTGGTGAATGCCTAAGGAATGTCAAAAGTCAAAATGAATTTCAGCCCTCAGAATCCTCAGGTCGGGAGCACAGCCCTCCGAATCGACATTACTCATTTGTTCCCAGCTAGCTATATTTATCCTGTGAACTTTGAATCACATGTTATTTTTAACATAGCTATAGCTTCCCCGATAGCACCCAGCCTAATAAATACAGATGCCTTCTTCCTTATCTCTGTACTGTGTCTTCCTTGAACACAGTATCTTGTCAAAATTGATGAGATACCTCTTAGAAATGTGTGTTTCATGGCCAAACTGGTGTTTATATCAATGTCAGGACTTGGCCTGATTGTTGATCATTCTTGAAAGGGGGAAAAAAAAAAGTCTGTTCAAAACGTCTTCCTTGAAGAAAGATAAATCTCCAGTTACCTTCTGCCACCATCTCTTGGCCACTTGGGACTAAGTTAAATGTCCATACTTCTCCTTCCCTTCTTATTTTCTTTCTGTTGTTCTCTGTCCTCAAGGAGAGAGGACTGGAAAAGCTCCTTTGTATTCCCAAATACCCAGGGACCCTAAAGATGAAGACTAAGAGTATGGCAGGGACAGTAGGAGGTGAGGATGGTGGGAGGAGAAGATGGCTGCGTCCCGACCCACCTGAGGCTCCTCTGTGGACACCAGTTTAGAGGATAGGTGGACAGCAAAGGGGGATCCAGACAAGTTCCAGGGGCACAGCTGTGGGTCTACACTCTACTCTCTCCCCTGCCTCCACATCTCAGACAAAAGCATTTCACCTGTCGTTGACTTAATAAGGAAGCGCAAGAAACATGAGCTGAAGCCTAAGAGTTCTAGAGGGTATGAGAATAGGAGCAAATGGAATAGATGGAGGAGGGTATGGAAAGGAGAGCGAGAGAAACCCTTTCAGGATAAATAGTTCTTGTCACCAGTTTACATGTACACACACACACACACACACACACACACACACACACACACATGAACACAATATCTCCCACAAACACCCCACAAGTCCCTCATGCTAGAAGTCTAAAGGTCTCTGGACTGGCTCACCACCTGAACCCCAAATAAACTGCTTGACCTAGTTGTGACGTGGACTAATTACTGCAGCCTTGACATCTCGTGGCTGATTCCTTTATAGGTGCAGGGCCATGAATTTTATCCTCCCCCAGTGACTAATGAACTGAACTAGTTTTTATTTTTCTTTTTAAAAAAGTACTTTTTTTTTTCATATTTTGAGAGTATAGTATAATTGCATCATTTTCCCTTCCTTCTCTCCATCCAAGTCTGCATACCCTTCCTTGTTCTTTTTTAAATTCATGGCCTCTTTTTATTTTCATAATTTTTGACACACCCATATATGCATATGTATACACATATATATTCTTTTTGTTGTTGTTTGTTTGAGACAGGGTTTCTCTGTGTAGCCTTGGTTGTCCTGGAACTCACTCTGTATACAAGGCTGGCCTCAAACTCAGCAATCCACCAACCTCTGCCTCCCAAGTTCTGAGATTAAAGGCGTGTACCACCACTGCCCAGCTACACATATATATTTTTAAATACATAAATACAACCTGCTCAGTATGTATAATGTCACTTGAATAATGTATTTTTTCAGTATTGACCTTCTGGTATTGAAAAAACCAATTGGTGTGCTCTTCCTTGGAAAGACTATTTTTTCCACACAGTCTCATTTACTCAGATAAATAAATACATGGAGAGAGAGACTATGTGGGAGAATTGGTTTGAGTTACATGAGATCTGAAGATCAGAAATGGTAGAGACAGTTCTGTGCTCACACGGTGAAAAGAATACAGCCCTTACAAGCAATGGGAGTAAAATGTTGGCCTTCAAAACACTGAAGTCAAAAATAGAGATTATGTGTGCCAGTTATAAACTAGAGTCGGATGGAAGGGGAGGAGGACCTCCCCTATCAGTGGGCAGGGAGGAGATGAGAGAGGGAGGGTGGGATTGGGAGGGAATGAGGAAGGAGGCTACAGCTGGGATACAAAGTAAATAACCTGTAATTAATATAAAAAATTTTAAAAATAGAGATTATGCTGCTACGTATGCCAAATTTACATTCTCTTACAGAAAGCAAATTGGTATTATAAAAATAGTAAGGGTACTTAGACTTTTTTCTACAAAGACAATAATAATATGTGAATTTGAGAGGAAAATAGCCTTCATGAGTTTGACAAGTTAAAAAACTTGGCCAATTTTTTTCTTTTTCCTTTTTTTTTTTTTTTTTTTTTTGAGACAGGGTTTCTCTGTGTAGCCCTGGCTATCCTGAAATTTTCTCTGTAGACCAGGCTGGCCCTAAACTCACAGAGACCCACATGCTTCTGCCTCCTTAGCACTGGGGTTAAAAGTGTGCACCACCACCACCCAGCTCAGACAAATGCCTTCTATGCTCTCACTTCCTGTCACCTTGCCTTCCTGGGAGGTTATATTTGTTAAGATTCAATGACAGCCAGATATTGTGGAAAGCTTCAAGCAGAGCGGGCACACTTGTACACACTCAGAACCATAGAGACTACAGCTATCATGCAGGAAGCAGAATAAACTGTTCTGTTTCTCCTTTTCTTTTGCATGTGTATGTGGTGTGCATGCCAAGGTGGATATGTGTTCATATGTGTGTATGTTCATGTATGTGTGCTCACACACATGTGTAGGCCTGACATCAACACAGTGTGTCACCCTCCATGGCTCTCCATCCTCTATACTGAGGCAGGGTTTTTACTTGAACCTGGAGCTCACTGATCTGGCTAGTCTGGCGACCCAGCTTGCTCCGAGGATCCCCTGTGTCTGCCTCTCACACCGCAGGATTGTAGGCAGACCACCACACCAGGCCGGCATTTACATGGATGCAGGGATCTGAACTCTGGTCCTCATGCTTGCACCATCCACTGAGCCATCCCTTCAGATACATAGGCAGATAAAACAACCACACACATGAAACAAAAATAAATCTTTAATGAAAAAAATTGAAAACCTAACCACATCTTTCTCCAAGCTCCCACCACTTCCATTTCCGTTAAGATCAGTGATGCCTTTTTCAGAACAATTTCATTGTATATATTCGTTGCACAAGGTACTGTGTTTCCTAAGAGCTGTTTCACACAGGGCACACATTGGGCACATGCCCATCCATCTCCCCATCCTTCCCTTCTCAACCCCCCTCTCAGATCCCCTCAGATCCCTTGACAGTTTCACCTCCACTTTCATGTCACGTATACATGCGTGGTTTGATGTACCTAAGTAAAATCTAGGAAGCACAAATAAGAGAAAGCATAACTTATGTGTCCACGCCTGAGCTAGCCTGGAACTGTGGTCTGTTGCGGAAGTGATGCTCTTCTCAGTAGAGCATCCCATAAATATAAGTATTCAGGTAGCAGCGAGCTGAAGCCATCTCTGTCAGTGGAGGTGGAATGATTTCAAATGTTGCACTTGTTCATTTTTTGCTTGGTTTACTTGGGCTCGTGAAATAAGTTTCAAAATTCAGCTGGTAGTTTGTTTAAAAAATGTAGGTATTTCCAAGAAAAAAAAAAATGTCCCCGTGATACTTGCTTTGCTGGTCCCTCTTTACAATCATCCCTCTTTACAGTAAGGACTCCAGTAAGAGTCTACCTGCAAGCCAGGTGTGGTGGTGCACGCCTGTAGTCCCACATCTCAGGGAGGCAGAGGCAGGAGGATCGCTGTGAGTTCAAGGCCAGCCTGGTCTACAAAGCAAGTCCAGGATAGCCAAGGCTACACAGAGAAACCCTGTCTGAAAAAACTGAAAGCCAAACCCCAAAAACAAAAGAAGCAAACAAACAAAAATGCCTATCTGCAACCAGGAAGTCAGTGGAAATTCTGAGTGTTGTGCAATGAGAGGAGGAAGCACACATCTGTGTGGACCTCAAAGTTTTCAGGGCTGTGACATTACCTAATAATTAGTATTTATATTTTATTTATTCTGCACAAATTATGAAGCGTGTCATACAATCTTTAATTCCCAACTTCACGTGTCCTCATAATTATTAAACAAATTTTCGTCGTCTCTTATTACACAGACATGCATGTGGGCATTCTCTCTGCTCAGTAAATCTAACATTAGCACTAGTAAGTAAAGCGTTTCTTCCCACAGTGAAGAAAAAGGAGGAAAAGCAGCAGCTGCTGCTGGGTGAGCAAAGATCTGGGGACCAGCATTTCTGGGAGCATCCTAAAGTGGGAATAAGGCTGGGGCTTGAGAGGAGGGCTGGTGTATATGTTGGGATCAGTAAGCAGGCATTTCTATGGCCAGCCCCATAGACCGGTTATCAGGCATTTGTAAAGACACCCTGACCACCTGGAATTACTTGTGCATGCCCTTGATCACCCTATAAGAGAACTGGCACCCTCCCCTCTCTCTCTTCTTCCTCTTCTGGTCTCTTCCTCTCTCTCTCTCTCTCTCTCTCTCTCTCTCTCTTTTCCTCTCTCCCCCTCTCTCTCTCTTCCTTTCTCTGTTTCTTACTCTCTTACTCTTTCTCTGCTCCCCTCTCCCCCTTTCCCTTAATAAACCTCCCACGTGGAACCGATCTTGTGGTGTGATTTGTGAACCCGCGTGTAACCTTCACATTAGCACGTTTTCTAACAGTATATACAAGTGCAAGTAAAAGAAAGGGCACCTCAGACAAGCAGGGAAGGCAGGCCACGCATCACATGGGCCAGAGTGCATTGGCGAAGAGTCTTCATTCTTTTCCAAGCACAACTAAATTCAAAGAGGCAAGGCAACCAGACGAGTCTTCCTTACAGACCCTGTCAACCTGCTAGACTGGCCAGGCTAAGAGCTGTAAGAATACGATGTTGGGGACCCGTTAACAAGCTTCATAGCTGGTAGCAGCTTGGCTATAAATTCCCCCAGGGAGACTGCAATCCTAGTAAGGTGACAAATTACAGAACTTACCTCTTCTCTTGCTATCTTTCGTTTTGTTAACTCAAAAATAAATAGCAATCTACTAAATAAATCATTATATTGTCTGCAACAGAGATAAAGCAGCAAGCATTATTAGCACTAAAATCTCAAGAAAAGCTGAACGGCCACAAAAATGAAAGTAGAGCTTGCAGACAACGTAAGGAATGAGGGAATAGAGAGATGGTTCACTGGTTAAGAGCACTTCTTGCTCTTATAAGGGATCATCGTTCTAATCCTAGCACCCACATGAGTGCAGGATTTCTCCCCAGCATTCACTGCTATTCATAACTCCAGTTCCAGGGGATCTGATGCTCTCTTCTAATCTCCAAAAACACCAGGCACACACATGGTACACTTGCATTCATGCAAGCAAAACACTCACACACATAAAACAACGTAGAGACTGAAAAGTGGCCCAGGAGATCAGTGCTCTCCCAGGCTTGTCAGGTGTGGCTGTCCTGGCCCCAGCCACCTGCTCTGTCTGACCAAGTGGCAGATGCTGACCATGTACTTAATTTATTTGCCACACCTGACTTCCTGTGACACCCCCCTTCTCTGGTCAGTATATAGGGAGACCTTGTCTCAAAACAAGCATCCATTACATTACAAAATAAACATTACTTATTGATTTCTTTATTTATTTTACATCCCGATCGAAGCACCCTCCCTCCTCTCCTCCTGGCTCCACCCTCACACCCTCATTGACCCTCCCTTTGTCCTCAGAAAAGGAGACCACCCATCCCACCCCCTGTGCCCACCCACCTTCACACATCAAGTCACAGCAGGACTAAGCGCATCCTCTTCCACTGAGGGCAGACAAGACAGCCCAGCTAGGAGAAAGTGATCCAAAAGCAGGCAACATTGTTGCTGTGTTCTTAAATCTCTCTTGAAAATCCACCTCTTACTTTTAAAATAATAGATGTTGCACTTATTTGTTGAAATATCAACACAGGAGAAAATTCATCCCAGAAATGGTTGATCCAATATTGGCACCTGTCATTTGGGTAATCAGGAGCACAAGGTGTGAGAAGCCAGTTTGAAACCACCTTGAATTAAGTAGGGAAAGCCTACAGAGACAAGCACACCAAAAGGTTGAGAGTTGTGCTCTCTTGTATTCTAAGGGAATAGGACTGTTAGAACGAGAGCCAGCTGTTTGGAGAATGCGGTGTGCCTCACCAACTGGTGGAAGGTCACAGTATGGAGATGTCTTCTTACTTTTCTCTGGTTGTGACAACTGGGAGACAGAAGGGAAGGGGAATGTGAAATATTTATTTCACAGCCTTTCTCCTCTCTCAGGTCGGCAGTGACCATGTTTCTTCTTACAGCCAAATGCTCCGAAAACTTTTTAGCTTCAGCAACTGTTTCTTTTTCCTTTTTGTACCTCCCTAGGAGCTGTACCTTTCCCACAGTGCTGCTCTTGCTGGCTCTGGTATGCTCAGCTGTCCTTTGCGAGTTTTTCCCAGCCAGTCACAAACCTTGTGACCAATCTTTCCCATTACACTTTCCCTGAACACCCCGCTAAAGCTTAGCGTCTATTTTCTGCAGATGGTCCCTGACTAGGCACACATTAAGCTGATAGATTTTTCTGAATACAACAGATTGTTTTCAAAGTATACTGCTTTGTATATTTTGCTTTTCCAGATCATGTAAATCTATTGTATATCAAAAAATTAACACATGTATTTTAAAATATTGTCATTTTAAATTTATCAGAGTCACAGGAAGTTGGAAAACATATTTTAAAACTTACATAGTGGGACCCTGTAGCAGCCCCCACTTATCTTTCTCTCTCTTTCAAGCGTGTGTGTGTGTGTGTGTGTGTGTGTGTGTGTGTGTGTGTGTGTTTGCAGCCCTATGGGCATTCTACAATAGTTCCAGATCATAGTACTATTAGAATTAAAAACAAAACAACAACAACAAAACACCTCTTACCCAAATACTTCCTTTGTACTATCCTTTTTGTGGTCACACTTATTTTTTCCTTCACCATTATACCCTTGGCTAGTACCATTTATTTCCTACCTCTCTAATTTTGTCACTTTGAGAGTGATAAATCCGTGGAATACACAATGTGTAGCCTTCTGTGACTGCCTCCCTGACCCCGTCACTGCAATGCTCTTACATTAATTTGTTGCACGTATCAACTATCACTCACTGTTTTGATTAGTGAGTGATATTTGTGTGTCAACGTACCATTGGCTTAGCCAGGGAATGTGGGTTGCTTATAGTGTGAGACTGCTATAAACAAAATTTCTGTGTCTGTTTATATACAGCTTTTTAGGTAAACATCCATAATTTTTTTCCCCTCTGGGAGACAAGCCTGAGAATAAGCCTGTAGGTCATAGGACAGTGTTTATTTCTTTAAAACACTGCTCAAGTGTTCTCTCGGAGTGGCTGCTCCATTTGCAGCCCCATGAGCAGTGTGATAAGCCATAGATCAAATTTCCCTCATACTTGTCATCCACCCGTGACCGTAGGAACCCTTCCAGTCAGGTTTTCTGATTGTCTACCTACAATTCCAACTAGAAACCAAGAACTCACTCTTTTTTTTTCTTTGCCTCCAACTAAGACTGTCTAAGTAACCAGATAGTGTGTGAGACTTACAACCATTACAGTCAGTGGAAATGCCACACTTTTGTATTTTGATAACCCATGCTGGCTTCTGTCCTCCATATCATGCACACAGAAATTTTTAAGTCATGATGGTTCCACATGTCCAGCATTATGTGTGCCCAAATTACTTACCTCTATGTTCTATGTTCTTCAAATACATGACTAGCCAAACCCAGAGTCCAATGCTGAACAGCTTTCTCCTAAAGCCACTTATAGAAGCGATTTCTCTGTCAGCGAATGTCCAGAAAGAAACTGATGACACAGTCCAACTGAACAATGTAAAGAGAATAAAGGCACTATTTATAAGGATCTGAGCAGAGTACAGGCACTCCACAAAGCATGGTACATCAGAGCAGTCTGCAAAAGCAACATAATGCCATTCCCACCACGAGACCCAGGAATGCAATGACAATGTTTTCCCTGAGCTAGAAGACAGAGTGGTCTGTGCGTAGAAGGCCAACAGACTACCCAAGAACTTAGGGAGGGGATTCTTCCTTCAGCAATCCCATTGACTACATCTAAATAAAAGCCAAAAGGGCGATGACATCCATTGGTATAACCATTTAGGACAGCCTCCTGGGTATGCAGCAGTTAGTGCTACCGAAGAGAAACAAATGCAAGAAGTGTGTAATACAGTTTTCATCTATGGAAAGGTCCAGAAGAGTAGTTTCATATCAGCATATGGAATTTTGGCTGTTTGTTTTATTGTTCTGTTTTGTCACTGCCTAGGATTTAAACTCCAGACTTAGCACGTGACTCTCATAGCCACTTTACTAAGCTACATTCCTAACCCTCAGAGAGCTTTCTTTTTGCAGTGCATTATGATGTTATTTAAATTCCCTTTCCTTTAATTCCAGTCCTTCTTGATGGAACAGGAGTGCTTCCCAATGTGTGGCTATTATAAGCCTTGGGTGTCAATGTCAGCACCTGGGCTGTTCCTGCAGCCATACAGCAAGCAGGAAGAACCAAGGCCTCAGTGGCTCCTGGAACAGTGATGACATGGATTTCAGAGAAAGCACAGCAGCTCAGGCTACAAAAGCAGATGTTTACTAGATAACAAGTAACTGTTCAGGGAGAGTCTGCTGTGAGTGGGGGGATAAAGTCACTTTTACATTCAGTGTTACACCATAACATGTCCATTGAGATAGCCACAAAACATAATTAAAACACATCTGAAGAGAGCCGTTGCTGTCCTAGATATTCTGTTCCGTTTGTCCAGAAGGACATCAAAGTGATTGGGACACAATGGCACACAGGGATTGGACAGGGAGAAACTCTGACAGCATTTAATACACTTGCAGCCGATCAAAGATTTTTGGCTGTCCTCAAATGCCAAAATTTTTTTTTCTAGGTCTGCCTCAGACATCTAGCCCCGGCTTTTGATGTTCTTAAGATGCATTCCCTAAAAGCAATCCCTCCCTCATCCCCCACCCTGTATCTCATGTCTCTGGCTTGGATTGAGAGCTGAACCATTTCTTATCTTTTCTGATCAGGCTTCTTTCCAACAGATTTTTTTGTGCATTCTGCTAAGTGATTCTGGTTTTCCTTTCCCTAACACATTTTTTTCTTCCTAAACGCCCTTCAAATAGGCCTTATTTTGATGGGGAACAGCTTGGTACAGTTCTCCGGGTTTCTCTGCTATACACAGATCTCTCTTATCTCACTCGATGCGCCGGGATGCGTTTGACCTCTTGCCATGGACAGCAGAAGGGCGAGGTCTCTTTCTGCAGATAATACAGAACAGACACTTCCATTTCTTCCATTTATTATGAGATCTGAGGAGCGAGGAGGAGAGAGCACTGGGTTACTGTATTAATTCAGTCTCTTGACTGTATTGCTGTAGAAACTGAGCCTGTGCACACGCAAACATTCAAAACACACTAAACCTTCAATAGAGGCCACGGTGCCGCAGGTGTATGTAGCTCAGTGGTGGAACGTCTGTTTTGTGTGCAGAAGGATCCTGGATTGTTCCTCTACACTACAAAAAATAAACCTCATTACTCTCACTCTTTGAAACCAAGGGCATTCACCCATATGCTTTAAATTAACACAAAACTAAAGTGTTGGGTTCATCTCTTAGTGACCATACATGTTATAAATAAGATAATTTCCTACCAAGTGGGAGAGGTCCACTGTGACAAGTTTCTCCTCTTGAGGACTTAACTTCTGTAGTTATTAATGAAGAGTAACATAAATACACTGAGGTATTAAAAAACTTTTAGTCATTTTTAAAAAGATTTTTTTTTCCATAGGTATGCGTGTTTGCCTGCATGTATGTTTGTGTACCAGTGTATATAATGCCCTCATAGGTCAGAAGTAGTTGTTGGGTCCCTTAGAACTGGAGTTACAGAAGGTTATGAGCCACCATGTGGGTATTGGGACTCAACTTGGGTCCTCCAAAAGAGTAGCACATACTCTTGAATGCTGAACCATCTCTCCAGCCCCAACATATTCAAATGGACAAGAAAAATTAGTGTGTGCCTTGCATATATGTACATGTGTATTTGTACATAACTATAACCAGGTAAAGAAATGGGACATTTTTAAGGGGTTTCCTTGTGCTGTATTCTAATCATTAGCTCTCTATTGCCTTCATTACAGCAGGTCAGTTTTATGTTTTTGATTTTCATCTAAAAGCAACTATATCTTTTCTTTTCCTTTTTTTCTCTCCTGTGGATCTAAGGATCAAACTGTACAAGAAAACATTCTACAACAGGCACCAACAGCTTATATTCAGATTTTCAGGTCATCAGCATATTGTGAGACTCAGTCACATCATTGCATATAGCAGTAGTTTATTTCCTCTTAGGATGAGGCACTTTACCGTATTTTTGTATCAACACTCATTCATTTTATCATTTAAATTTATTTGAATAAAATGTAACAAACAAAAAGTAAACATTTATCAAATTGCTTTCAGATAGAAATTACAGAATATCCTCTTATCAAAAATATATATTCCTCCTCTCTGTATCTCGAGTCTTAAAATGGCCTTTTCATCTCTATTATAGCATCACCTAGTGGCTTCTGCAGGATACAGGTCTAGAAGTGTGCTGTCACAGCTTCCAAGACTTCAGCTATAGTAATGTCTACACCCCATCTGAGCCTGTTTCAACCAGAGTCTTTGTAGGGAGGGCCTAAGATTAGTAGTTAGAAAAGAATTCCAGATGATTTTAGTATCCAGAAAAAGTTAAGAACCACTAATCTATGCTAGTCTTTAGTCCCAACAGCAGGATTGCCTACAAGGCTCCTTCAGCTGAAGGAGAGTACTCCAGTAGGCTGAAGGTAGAATCCAGAAATCTGCATATTTAACAAATTTCCAGTCAAGCGATGCAGCTACCGGAACCACAGCAGAAGAAACACAAAGGAGACCATTTCTAGAAATTTTATACAGGAAAGAACTTCAACTCAGACACCATAATGAATTTACTGGAATCACAGAGGACTTACTGACAAAATTATGACTAAAATCATTCTCCCTCATTGATGGCATCACAAATATTAATGAAAGTTTGGACATCTAGAGCTATGAGAAAAGACTTCTTTTCCTAAACAAAATTTAAAAGTCTGAAGGGTAGACAGAATAACTCTGTTCCATAAACTGGCTTGCAAATGTAAGCATCCAGAGGATGTAGAAGCTGACACCTCATTAGAACCAAGATTTGGGGAGTACTGGAAGGGTAGAAATAGAGGCTGTGAAGTGCCTTGAGCAGCCTGAATTCTAATCTGTGTTCTGAAAGGGGCACATCTGCCTTCATGGACCTTTTTGCCTCCATCAACTACCTTTCCAAGACTGAGCATCTGCAACCTGCCTAACCCATATAGACACAAATCATTAGGTCAGGAAATAAGTTGGTTAATGGTTATGTTTCTTTCAAGTTCTCGTATAAGATTGACTCTGTTGTTTCTTTTGGCCTCTCAGTCTCATTCACATTTGCTCCTTAAGGTAGGATTTCCTCAAATACAATGCCCTGTGGCCACACTTGACATTTACTTTAGACAGCACTGTGCCTAAGCAGTCTGGGACACAATACTGTTGGGCTGGGTGTAAGCCATCTTCCCAGCTGTGTCATGGGACACAAAGCACTGACAGCAGGGATCTTGGCTTTCTGAGCCATTGAAGTCTGCTTTTGTGGCTCCTGGAGCTGCATAGGCATGCTTTTCAGGGTGTTCTAGTTTTCCTTAAGAGACCGGGGATGTCAGAAGTTTATATTTACAGCATAAGTGAGTCTACTGTAGATCCATGTGTGAAGTCCTCTGCCCATATTAGGCATTTAATGAGTAATCTTTGTCTCATTAAGCTGTCATATGTTTTGTATTGTTCTTTTGGAGGGTCTTGTTTAATGGCAGAATTTTTATAATATCTACAGTTCTGAGTAGTGTGGAAAGTATTTTCAGCTTAAGACTGAAGCAGGAACTGACTCTGTCACACGAAAATAGAGAAGAGAAATGAAACTGCACATCCAGGGCAGGTGTGGGCACTCACACATGTCTTTAAATGTATTTCTAGACAAAGAAAACAAAAGCCTTCAGTTTTTGTTGACAGAGCAAAGACTTAAGAACTCTTGACTACAAAACAAAATGAAGTCATGTCTACTGGTGATAACAGAAATGTACAGGAACAAGTACAAAAATGGATCTAAAGTGGACCCAAACACGTCTTGCAACTATGCTGGTCACACAGCCATTATCTTAGGCTACTCTCAGAATTCAAAAATTGTCTTGATTGCTGTCTATAGCTTCCATATTTGGAAGTAGGTCCAACTGTTGTTTGTTTCATAGTCTGTATTTGAGTCATTCCTTCCAAGCATTTTCATTTACTTGTATTTGCACATATGTGTATACATACCTTCAACTACTGGAAGACCACCCTAACTAACAAATCATTAAAATAATTTCTTCAATATGGAACAACAAGAAACCCAGAATTGCTAAAACAATTCTCTACAGTAAAAGATCTTCAGGAGGCATCTCCATCCTTGATCTCAAGCTGTACTATAGAGCAACAATACTAAAAACTGCATGGTACTGGCATAGAAACAGACTGGTGGATCAATGGAATCGAATAGAAGACCCTGAAATAAATCCATGCACCTATGGACACCTGATTTTTTACAAAGATGCCAAAACCATTCAATGAAAAAAAGATAGCATCTTCAACAAATGGTGCTGGTCTAACTGAATGTCTACATCTAGAAAAATGCGAGTAGATCCATACTTATCACCCTATACAAAACTAAAGTCCAAGTGGATCAGAGACCTCAATATAAAACCAGACATACTAAACTGCTTAGAAGAAAAAGTGGGGAAGAGCCTTGACCTCACTGGCACAGGAGACAACTTCCTGAACAGAACACCAACAGCACAGGCTCTAAGAACAACAATCAATAAATGGGACCTCATGAAACTGAAAAGCTTCTGTAAAGCAAAGGACACTGTCATCAGAACAAAACGACTACCTACAGTCATTTGGGAAAGGATTGGGAAAGGATTTTCACCAACACTATATCTGACAGAGGGCTAATATCCAGCATATATAAAGAACTCAAGAAGTTAAACAGCAACAAATCAAGTAATCCAATTAAAAAATGGGTACAGAGCTAAACAGAGAATTCTCAATAGAGGAATATCGAATGGCAGAGAAACACTTAAAGAAATGTTCAACGTCCTTAGTCATAAGGGAAATGCAAATGAAAACGACCCTAAGATTTCACCTTACACCCATCAGAATGGCTAAGATCAAAACCTCAAGTGACAACACATGCTGGAGAGGTTGTGGAGAAAGGGTAACCCTCCTCCACTGCTGGTGGGAATGTAAACTTGTGCAACCACTCTGGAAGTCAATCTGGCACTTCCTCAGACAACTAGGAATAGTGCTTCCTCAAGATCCAGCTATACCACTCCTAGGCATATACCCAAAAGAGACTCAAATACACAATAAATATTTGCTCAACCATGCTTGTAGCAGCTTTATTTGTAATAGCCAGAAGCTGGAAACAGCCCAGATGCCCATCAGTGGAGGAATGGATACAGAATTTGTGGTACATCTACACAATGGAACACTACTCAGCAATAAAAAACAAGAAAATCATGAAATTTGCAGGTAAATGGTGGGATCTGGAAAAGATCATCCTGAGTGAGGTATCCCAGAAGCAGAAAGATGCACACGGTATATACTCACTCATATAGACATATCATATAGGATAAACCTACTAAAATCTGTACATCTAAAGAAACTAATCAAGAGGGAGGACTCTTGCTAAAATGCTCAATCCCTATCCAGAAAGGCAAAGAGGATGGACATCAGAAGAAGAAGAAAACAGAAAACAAGTTAGGAGCCTCCCACAAAGGGCCTCTGAAAGGGTCTGCCTTGCAGACTATCAATACAGATGCTGAGACTCATGGCCAACTGTTGGACAGAGTGCATGCAATCTTATGAAAGAAGTTGGAAACAGTAAGATCTGGAGAGAACAGGAACTCCACAAGGAGAGCAACAGAACCAAACATCTGGGCACAGGGGTCTTTCCTGAGACTGATACTCCAACCAACTACCATGCATGGAGATAAACTAAGACCCCTGCACAGATGTAGCCCATGGCAGTTCAGGGTCCAAGTGGGTTCCATAGTAATAAGAATAGGGACTTTCTCTGACATTAACTGATTGGCCTCCTCCTTAATTATCTCCCCCTGAGAGGGGAGCAGCATTACCAGGCCACAGAAGAAGACAATGCAGCCACTCCTGATGAGACCTAATTGACTAGGATCAGAAGGAAGGAAAAGAAGACATCCCTTATCAGTGGACTTGGGGTGGGGCATGTGTGCAGAGTGGGGAGTGTTATGCCAGGTTCATGGGACTCTCAGAGACCACCAGGAGGCGACTCGATGCAATTGCAAGAGAGCTTTATTACGAGAGCGATCGAACTCGGGACCCAAGTCTCACTGGCACAGCAGTAGAAAAATGGGACTCCGAGCTCTGAGTGAACAGGATTTTTAAAGGGAAAGTCTGTGAGCCAGGGGTTTCCATGGCAGCAAGCAGGGGGGCACAAGCCTTGGCGTTACAGAATTGGGTGAAGTTTAACAGGGTGGGGTGACCTTAATCACAATGGCTAAGGCATATAATCACAATGGCTATTTTTCTAAACCATATCTAAAACATTGGGGAGAATTTTCCCACCCGATTCTCAACCGATTCCCATTGATTATTGCCAGGCAGTTTGTCTCTATTTTCTATGAAGCATTTATTCTGTTATATTTCCTGGAGGCTATTGCTAGGAGAGTTAACTTTGTTTTCTGCCAGTGTATATTCTGTGATATTTCCTGGTACCTGAATTCAGTTCCCAGTCAAGATCTTTATTTCAAAATGGAGTTATATTCAGGCTATCTTAAGCTCTTCAGGGAGGAAGGGAGGTATTGGGACGGGAGGAGGAAGGGAACCATAGGAGGGATACAAAGTGAAAAAAGTGTAATTAATCAAGAATAAAAAAATGGAAGAAAATCATTTCTTCACATTATCACAGGGAGTCATTTCCTTTCTTCACAGTCATGATGGACATACCACAATATATTTACCATAGAAGAAAACAAAAACATTCACAACAGTTCACAGAAACACAGTTTTGAGATAATATATACAGTTACATGTTCTTTCTGTCTTTCAATTCTAAACACTTTAAACAATCAAAACTGTATCTGCAATGGTTGCTCTAATATTTTTACAAGCTATAAAATATATTACAAGGATGTGCAGTGGGTAGTTTGTCAGGCTTCAGGACTCCAACTTTCTCTATGGTTACCTCTCCATAGTTATTATATAACAAGTCACTGACTAACTGAAACCATTTCCAAGCCACATCTGATAAGTTCCTAAATATATGTAGGATATATGTAAATAATCTCTATAACATAATGATGATGATGATGATAAACCAAATTTTGTTAGTGGACAACAAATCTGAATACATATTATACCAAAGATACATGATTGGCTTTTAATCACATGTAAATATGCTGAGTCAACAATGAGTCATTAGCAATACACAAATTAGGGCTGGAGAGATGGCTCAGAGGTTAAGAGCACTGGTTGCTCTTCCAAAGGTCCTGAGGTCAATTCCGGCAACCACATGGTGGCTCACAACTATCTATAATAAAGTCTGGTGCCCTCTTCTGGTATGCAGGTGTACATGCAGGCAGAAAATTGGAAATTGTATACATAATAAAAAATATATATTTTTTTAAAAGAAATACACAAATTAAAACCACAGTGATACTTCGCAAATCCAACAAAAACAGCAGTACTAGAAGTGCACTGGCAATTATAACTGTTGGTGAAAATGTGGAACCTCTTTATGATGGACCTTGTTGAACTTTTTCTGAGGAGATGTAAACAAACCTATTCACACAAGATAGGACAAGGATTACACCCAACTCTAGCTTGGTGAATCAATGACTTTATTGGGTTTGCTTATAGGACTACGTATGATCAGTTACCTACAGGAACACGGATGACCCCTAAATAGTCATATCGCCAAAAGCTCTCATTTCAGTGGATAAAGACATCCTCACAGCTGGAGTCTCCCCATCCCTTCGTCCTCCACCCTCAATATACTGTAGCATAGCAATTCTCAACTTGTGGGTCTTGACTCCTTTTGGGGTAGAATGACCCTTTCACGGAGTTCTGGAACCGAACAGCAGTGATGGGAGCTCAGTTTGGTTAGGGCAGACAGAATTGCTGCTTTGAGAACAGCCAGCCACTGGCCTTTGCAGATGGGCATCAATCTGATCTACGCTGGATGGTGGAAATTTAATGGTGCCAGCAGCCCGTGGCTGCCTGACTGGCAGTTAAGCCTGCTGAATTCTTCAGGGAGGAGAAGAGTCCTTCTTTCCCCCGGAATAAACAACAGATATCAGATGGTCATGGTGAAGAAATGGAGTGAAAAAGTGTTTATTTCACGAATCAGGGACAGTATAAACCTTGGAAGGTTTTTTGGGGTGAATGTGTTTGATTTGCTGGGGTTAGGAGCGCCAGGGATACTTCATTTACATGCGGCAGCACAGAACTATCATAAGAAGGGGAACATAGTACTTAATTGTCCTGAGTGGTGGTGGGTGGAAGAACTCCAGATACGGTTAGAGGTATGGGAAAATGTCATTGGCTGAAAGCTAAGGTCCCAAGATATCTCGTTATCATGTCCAGGAATCCCCAGGTGCACACTGAACAGGTTTTTTTTGTTTTTTTTTTTAATCAGGAAATGGTTGCCTGTGATCTCTCTGAGGGCTATGTGACACTCCTTAGAGGATCTGGGGTTTCCCTAGATCAGTCTGTAATTTTAGCACCGGCCTCAGGGGCTTTCTGGTAATGCTAGACTTCGACCTTAACAGCAGAGTCCAACAAAGCACCACCACAACAATCCCCAAGCTAGATAGAACTGTTGATTGTGTTTTCCTCAAGCAGTGTGTAGAATATCTTCTGCCACCATGACAGACAGCAAGAAGAAGCTTACAGCTGAGTTCCAGCTTAATTTCTCCATGTCCTACAATAAAGCCTGTGTTACCTACAGCAATAGGGACTTACTGTCTAGTTCTGGTGGGCAATCAACAGCATACCAATAACCTGTATTGTCTGAGGGGGTTTCCAGAACCCTCCTAGTCAACAATTCACAGGGAGGAGGCCCATCTCTGGCACTGGAATGTTACGACTTTTGGAATATCTTTTTCCATCTACAGAGGGTACCTTCATCAAAGTCTTCTAACCTTTGTTTTAACATTCACAGGTCCAGGCTATTGGAGGATTTTCTCTTTCACCTTGTTGGGTATCATCTGTTCCTCATAAAACGATCAGGAATTTGACGGCTGGGCCTGGTCCTTGCATCTTGCCTGGACTGATTTCCTATCCTTGCTTCATCTGGTATGCCTGTACATCTTCTCAGTGCTCTTGAACATCTGTACAACACTTAGTGACCAGCATTCTATAATGAACCCTTTCTACAGAGCGTGGGCAGGGTCTTTGGATTCCACCACCTCCCAGTCTGGGCATCAGTTGTGCTCAGGGGTCAGCAGCTAAGGGGTCACAAAAGGAAGACGTCAGCAAGACTGAACACAGCCTATTCCGATCAACCGTATCAACCACTTCCTTAAAACAGCAGTGCATGCGTGGGGATCACAACTTTGTTTAACTATCTGTGAGATGCAATTTATAAAGAAAAACACTAAAGAAAAAATATTTATAGACACAGAAAAGTGATTATTAGTTCCTTGAGGGCTCGAGTTAGGAAATGGGAGTGAGTATAAGTGAGCATAAAGGATCTTGATCGGGTGGCGTTCTAAAGCTGGATTGTGGTGATAATTATACAATACTGTAGAATTTACCAAATCACTAGATTACATACTTTTTAAAAATAGGTAAATTCATGTTGTGTAAATTGTACTTTAAAACAAATTTAAAAGGTAGATAGAATTATCACTCTATTATGGAAAAAGCTTTTAGAGCAGCTTACAGAATTAAAGAATAACGAAGAATGAGATTTTCATATGTGGTTCCCTACTGTTCCCAGGCTCCCAAATCCCTTTTGAAAAGTAAAGTAGATATAGCCTTCAAAAGCCGAATGGACCTTAAGTATAAATCCGTAAAATAATGTTAATTGAACTTGCATTTAACTAATCACAGGAATCACATATGTACCACTAAATATCTGAGACACATTTACTCAGACCGTGTGAGTTGCACACGTGGGGCCATCAGCTCTGTGTTATCAGTGGAGACGCTGAAGGGTCAGAGCTCCCCAGCTGAAACTCCTTCAAGTTTTCTTGCCTCCTTGATACAATATTGAATGAGGGAGGGCAAAATGACTCAGTTTAATTCCATGATGTGTTCGGTCCTCTCTGAAGCTCACAGAGGGAGGACCCAGGTACACTTTGTGCTCTGCGGGGTGTCTAGTGTCTGGGCAAACTGTACTTGAAAAGACAGCAGAACAAGAGGAGAGTTCGTGACTGGATAAATATAGAAAGGGTGGCCAGTCAGATGCCTGTCCAAACATGTTATGGACCATTTTGCGGATTCCCTTTTGATATCCATCCTGTCCCCAAGAGCCTACTCCAATGGTACCCGGTTATGTCACTACAGGCTACAAAGCAGATCTTTCATGATAGGTTACCTCAAACAAAGGCTTCTTCTCTAGAGGAGTTTCCTTTTTTTTGTAGGGTTTCCTCCCTGATGTCCAAGCAGAAGCATGGCATCAAGTATGTCCAGCACTCCCAACTGAGGCCTTCCCACATATAAATCAGTTACTTGACAGGACCTTAAATGTCTTTGTCCACGGCCAAGAAGTGAATTCCAAACCCTTCCCCAAACTGTTTACAAGAAACACTTGCTAGTTTCAGCAAGTTGTTCTCTGTCCACTGGCAGCTGCACACGCCACACCTGCCTTGTGACAGCTGGCAGCCAGAGCACTGGGAAATCAAGAAATGGGCAAATCTTATTTTTAACTGTGTACCAGCTCTTGCGCTTCTAGGTATGACCAGTATGTTCTTGGGTGAAAGAAAATGAATTTACTGTTCTTGCTGTTCCTAGACTTTGTTAGCACAGCACAGAAATACTGAGTTTTTCCCTCCAGGGGAATAATTAGACCTATTATAGGTTCAAAGTACATCACCAGAAAACATACTTAATGTAAATTACAGTTTAAAAATTGCTTCATGGCTGCTGGGGAGATGATTCAGCAGGTAAGAGCAGTAGCTGCTCTTCCGGGGACTTGGGTTCAATTCTCAGGCCCCAGATAGTTGTGAGTTGGTGGCTCACAACTATCTGTGACATCAGTCATAGGGATCCAAGACCCTCCTCCTCTAGCCTCTTGGGCACCAGGCATGCATGTGGCATACAGACACACATTCAGGAAAACTTACATAAATATAAAAATAAATCACTCTAGCTTATGTTTCCTGACTAAGTAGAAACAGTGTAACATCCTGGGCTGAGGGAAGTCAGGGTTGTCCTTCAAAGTGTCTCACCTCCAGTGGTTCTCGAAGTTTCCATAGGGCTGATTCACTTCTGGTATCATGTCCCATGTTACCACGATTTTTCTTGATAATCGTAAAATGACCTTAAAAAACAACAGAGTAACAAAATATACTCTACAAATAGATTTATGATTAGTCGAGTAAAAATAAAATGTACACTGGATAAAAATTACACTTAACTATACAAACATCTGCTACTTCCATAGGTGAATGTACATTTTAAATAAGAATTTGTTGTAAAGGACTGCGCTTTTTAAATTCACTTTCCATTCTTACTTAACTGTTATTTTAAAAATAAATCCCTCAATCAATTGATTTACTCAGCTTTCTGTGTACATGCATGTGATAACAATTAGTGTTAGAAATAGGTCCCAGACAAAGAAACCAAAACAAACTGTAACATTATTAGAGCCAGAATTATATTTTCTAAAGCTTGCTGCTGCACCAAATTTGCAAATGGTGCTACTGAAGGGTCTACATCTCACGAGTATTAAAAATGGCCCAAAGCAAGCCTAACTCTCTTCATTGATGATACCTGCTTTCTCCTTTAGTGGAAAGGGATTTTGTATCAAGATTTCTTTTTATCCTTTTATCCAATAATTTTAGTTGACTTGCTTTGTTGGCCCACAAACCTCTTAGGATAAGTTGAAATAAAATGTTTCAGCCAAGAACATTTCCTTTGTGGAAATAAATAGGTTTTCTTGGCCCAGAGGGTAAAGGCATTTGTCATCAAGCCCAAAGGCCTGAGTTTGATTTCTTGAACCCATATAAGGGAAGGAAAGAATTGACTCCTTTGAAGTGTCCTCTGACCTCCATGCATGGAGACCCGTGTTGTACTGGCTAGTTTTTAGCTAGTTTTGACACAAGCTAGAGTCATCTGAGAGGAGGTAACCTCAGTTAAGAAACTGTCAACTCATGAAGATTATAGGAAATTCTGTAGGATATTTTTCTTAATTAGTGATTGATAGGGCAAGGCCCAGACCATTGTGGGTGGGCCACCCCTGAGCTAGTAGTCTGGGTTCTTTAAGAAAGCAAGCTAAGCAAGCCACAGGAAACAAGCCAGGAAGCAGCAGCCCTCCGTGGCATCTGCACCATCTCCTACCTCTAGGTTCCTGTCCTGCTAGAGTTCCTGTCCTGACTTCCTTTGTTGAGGAACAGGGCTCTGGAAGTGTAAGCCAAGGAAACCATTTCCTCCCCAAGTCGCTTTTGTCATGGTGTTTCATCACAGCAATAGAAACCTTACCTAAAATATACACATACCAAAAATAAATATATTTTAAAAATTCATCTTATAGAAGCCAGGGTCTTCAGAGGATGGGAAAAACAGGGGTAAGGCACAGGAAAGGTGGACCAGTGGGTACTAGATCACAGCTGTGTAGGAGGAAGATGGACGAAGGAGGGTTCCTGTGATAATATTTACTGTGTATTAAAAAAAAAAAACTAGAACAGATATTGAATGTTTTCATCATAAAGAAACAGTAAACCTTTGAGATGTTTAACCTGATTTACACATTACACAAAATATACATTTATCAAAATATCCCATAATATGAAAATCCCATATTTACATTTTTTTTGTTTTTATTAGTCAATATAAAAACAAATTTCAAGTAAACTTAAAGGACTGAAAACAGCTTCAAAATACTACTCATAAACTTCTTGACTAGGGCAGCTGTTATGTGTCAGGCGTTTTCTGTGTATTCATAGTCGCTGAAGGCATGAAGTGGTGATCACATCCTTGTTAGACAGGAGCTGTCACAGAGGAGACTGGCCAGGGCCACAATGGTCAGAGGCAGGTGTAGGATTTACAAGTTCCTTCTTTGTTAGAATCACTTTCCTGCTTGCTCTCCCTGAGGTCAAGGGCTGATCAGGGCCTGGGTTTGACAGATGTGCACTATTACATTGTAATTATGACTTTCCCTGAAGTAAAATTTTCATACGATAAAGTCAAACCGCAAGGGCTAAGCATTGGGTTTCTGCACCTGTGCAAACACCTGGACCACGATGCAGCTCTCGTGTCTGGATCTTTTCACCCACTGTGCCTGTGAAGTGACTGATGAACAAGACATCATTTTTAAAACGCCAATTTTAACTTCCTGTTACTTTCAAGACTGAAGATGAAAACTGGATTTCAAAATATCATTTAAATATTTAAGGCGCATATTTAATATTAAAACTTTAATGTATCTACTTAAAATTGATACTGGGTGTTGTATCTAGAATATGATGAAATACTGATGTCACCTGGTTGACTTCTGCAAAGTTAAGTACTTCTTTCTTTCTTTCCTTTGTTCTTTCTCTCTGT
Source organism: Psammomys obesus (assembly GCF_907164565.1). NCBI lineage: Eukaryota > Metazoa > Chordata > Mammalia > Rodentia > Muridae > Psammomys > Psammomys obesus. Next base: position 15,462,614 of record NW_026592510.1, on the reverse strand, counting down.
CGTTGTTTTGTTTTGGACGGGCAGGTTCTATGTTCTTGAGGATGGTCTCTGGGCTTACTTCTTCCACTTTGGCTTTTGTAGACTATAGCCAGGAGCCATTTGTCTTAGTTTTTTGTTTTGTTTTTGCTTTGTGCTATGATGTTTTTGTTTCGTTGTTGTTGTGATAAAATATAAAAGCAACTCAAGAGAGAAAGGGTTTATTAACTCATCATTCCAGGATAGCACCATGGCAGGGAGTTCATATTGAGCAGTTTGAAGCAGTTGGGCATAGTTTGAAGAGAATGGTAAGTGCTTTGCCATAGTTGGTTTCTGACCAGGGCCTTGAGGCAGTAAATGTGGTGCTGCCCATCATGTGGCTACAATAAGACAGATACATGAAGACAAAAAGAGACAACAGAGGCCCAGACACATTGCAATACCTTCCCAAGAGAACTAGTGTGTCCTCAAGAGAAACAATCCAACCTTACTGAACATTATCATACCTCTTAAAGACCCTACAATCTCAACACTACTAAATCACCATCCACATTTTAATATGAGCTTCAATAGGAGCAGACTACATCCAAACTGTAGTGCACAGAAATTAAAGACGCAGGCGCCTATGTATGGTGGTCCTCTGAGTCTTCAAAAGTTGTGTGTGTGATATTTGAGAAGATGGAAATTTTCCTGTATGTGTGATGGTTGACAGAATCGTGGGGCTTACTAGCATGAACCTGGCCAAGAAGAATCTGTGGAAAATGGCCCTGTGGCCTTCCGTATTACTGACAACTGCTAACAAAATGAGTGATAGGAACTCTAAGGCAAGAAAAGAAGGTTTCTATGCTCTATTTAAACAGCTTTTGAATAGAACAGTAATCCAAAACAGAAAGAATATGATGGAGAAAGGAGGAGGAGGGCACAGACAAGGATGAAAAGAGAGAGCTGTGCTAATGTCACAAGTGCATTAAGTGCATGCCTGTAATCCCAGCAGTCAGGGAGGCAGAGCAGGCAGATCTTTGTGAGTTTAAGACCAGTGTGGTCAAAAAAAGAAAGAAGGAGAGAGAGAGAAAGAAAGAAAGAAAGAAAGAAAGAAAGAAAGAAAGAAAGAAAGGAAGGAAGGAAGGAAGGAAGAAAAAAAGAAAGAAAAAAAAGAAAGAAAGAGAAAACTAGTTTAAGGGAGTGTGAGAGTACAATAATTGTAACTTTCCATAAGTGTGGCTGAAATAATGCAGGCTTTAGAGATACACAGATCTCATTTGTATCCCCCAGAAACTGCCGTTTATTTATCCTACCTTATTTTTAAATGATCATACAGAACCAACCACACACTCACACTCCTGGGCCCTTGACAGTAATGACTGTCCTGCTGATAATCATGACTATGCTAACTGTCACTGTGAAGAACCTTTCCAGTCTGTATTCTGGATATCTGTACCACATTTCCAGACCTGACACAAACACCTATATTCTTTTTATTATGCCAATAGATCTCACACTAAAGTGGTGTCATTTATTAGAAAGATTACAGATAATATTTCGTACATGTGTATTGATATTTATAGTGGAGGTTTTTCCTTCTGGCCCCACGCTCCTGGAATAACGACTTATGAGATTCATTAAATATTATACAAATACCTTGGCCATATAGCCAAGGCTCATCTCTGACTAGCTTATAACTTTAAATAACCCATTTTACTAATCTACTTTAGAAAAATGTTTTGCAATGAGCCTGGTTACCTGTGCCCAGGTATGATGTATCCTGTCCTCCTCACATCTCACTGGCTAGTATCTTCTGCACCTGACTCCATCCCAGAACCCCTTCTGCCTGCCGGATGTCCCACCTTCAATTTCCTGCCTCAGCTATAGGCCATCAGATTTATTACTGACAGGTGTTACATACATACACTATACAAGATATTCCTTCTACAGATAGTCATAGGGAGGAATTAAAAGATGGTTTGAATTCAGATGTGTCAGTTACAGCTAAGCACCAAACTACTTCCCAGTAGTGCCTGGGATTCAAGGGGAATCTTTAGAAAAATGTTATGATTGGTATCTTTGCTAAGGGTCACGTTGAACTAATACTGCTCCACGGCAGTCTTTAGGAGTCAGCATCATGGCTGAAGATATCAAGACCAAAATCAAGAACTACAAAACCGCCTCTTTGACCACTGCTTCCCAAACCAGAACCAGACCAAGGACAGCTGGTGGAATTACCTGGACTTCCACCACTTCAGGAAGGCAATGACCACAAAGGGGGGAGGGGGTGATAGCTCTGTGTGAGAGCGGTGTCACCCTGTGTACAAGACCCTCTGACACCGTATCATGGGGTCTCTGCCTAGGATGACTGCAGAGCAGAAGGCACATTTCCTGGGAAGATCTGACCGGGCTCTGCCCACCTCTCCTCTGTTCTCCCCAGATAGTAAAAGGGGGACCTGGCTATATGATGGGACCCTGAATCATGATGCAACTACTAATAAAAACTCACTGAAAAAGTTGAAAAAGAAAAATGTTACAATTGTCTAAAATGAGGGAAGATAAGAAGGGAGAGTGACAGAGAGGCTTTCACGAGAGCCCTAGGGTGCTAGTGAGAAAGAATAGACTTGTCTGATTAGCAATGCATGGTATTCTCACATACTCTACCCCTAATAATGTACAGGCGTGTTTCTGGAGTCAGATGACCATGTGGGCTCAAACTCTGAACCTAAAGCTTATTGTTTATGTGTGAAATTAGTCACATGTTTACAACTATATATTATTTTTCTCTTCTCACGACAAAATACCTGGAAAAAGGCAACCTTTAAAAAAGAAGGGTTTATTTTGGTCTTCAATTCAACAAATATAGTCCATCATGGGGCAGGGGGAGAAGCATGGCAACAGGAGCAGGGATAGGCTGTTCACTGTGTCCACAGTTAGGAAGTGATGGATGCTGAGACTCAGCTTACTTTCTCTTTTTTATTCAGTGTAGGACCTTACCTCACAGAATGGTGTTAACCACATTTAGGGTGGGTCTTTCTGGATCAATTAATCTAATTGAGATAATCCCTGGCAGCCATGTCCAGAGATTTGTTTCTGGGGCCATCCCCAAATCCGTCAAGTTGACTGTCAAGTTTAACCATCTGTAAGTATGGAGTATGACAGGACAGTATTGCAGGGTGAATGTGCTCAATGTTTTCAATCCTGTTTGGAGCAGCACCAGGACACACCAAGTGCTGTGTTGTTGGGCTGCTTGGCCTCGAGGACAAATATTCTCACAGTCCCAACCAGTCTCAGGTCATCTGTTCCATAGGTAGCCATACTTTACCTTTTCCTATCCAAACCCATTGGCTCTAAAGAGCACCCAGGGAAAACTAGTATTGGATTGACTCTTCTTTCAGAAAGACTGTATTTTGTTTACATGACACATTGCATGCTCTGGCTCATACATGATGTAGGCTATAAGCTTTGAGAGGCCCCACTTGCACCCAGTATTTTGTCTGATGACACTTTCTAAAGCCAGCATGGGAGAATAAAGCTAAAGCAGAAAGTGCTAATTGTGCAGACTAGAGAAAACACAACAGAGGCTGGGGCAAGGGACATGACAGAGCTGCAGAGAAGCTGTTAGGACTCTTGATTGAATAGCTGAGCTCATGTAAGGCAAAACTCTAGGACTGCTAGCAGAGAAGACCCATGGGAAAAAAGGCTAGGCACAGGCTTTGAGGGCCCTACAATACATAGCAGATGCTGAAGTTGGGACTCAGCTGAAATTGGAGCTAAAATAACAGTAAGGGCCCAGAAAACAAACAAACAAACAAAATATCTAGAAATAAAAACAACATCCTAGACATAAGAGATAGGAACAGAAGTGAGACTGAAATGGACCACCTCTATTAAAGCCCCATGCTTAGCACTGACATCCAAGGTAAGGTATATACTTAATTTTTAGAGATAGTCTCAATAACTACCCATGATTTCTGAGACAAAGTTAAAATCTTTCAACATGCAGAGTTTAAAAGTAATTGATAATCAACAGATGAACCAATTTTGGTAAAAAAAGAAAGAAAGAAAGAAAGAAAGAAAGAAAGAAAGAAAGAAAGAAAGAAAGAAAGAAAGAAAGA
>NW_026592510.1:15448041-15458528 GCF_907164565.1 Psammomys obesus | reverse complement strand
AGAAAGAAAGAAAGAAAGAAAGAAAGAAAGAAAGAAAGAAAGAAAGAGAATTCTGTTGGTATACTTTTTGTTGCTTTAACACTATACTGGATAGTTTATAAAGTAATAGCATGTACCTGGCTCACAATTCTGGTAGTGAAAGGATCAAAGAACGTGGCACAGAGCCAGGCATGGTGGCACATGCATGCCTGTAAGCCCAGCACTCAGGGAGATAGAGGAGGCAGATCTCTGTGAGTTCTAGGCCACCCTGGTCTACAAATTGAGTCCAGGACAGCCAGTACACAAAGAAACCCTGTCCCCAACAAAACAAAACAATAATGACAAAACATGGCAAAGGCTTTTTAACTTCTTGGTTTTTTATTTGTTTGTTTGGTTGGTTTTCTTTCATTTTGTTTTTCAAGACAAGATTTTTTCTGTGTAACCCTGACTGTCCTGGAACTCACTCTGTAGACTAGGCTGACCTTGAACTCACAGAGATCCACTTTGCCTCCCGAGGGCTGGCATTAAGGGAATGTGCCATTACTACCTGGCTGGCTTTTTCAGATTCTTAAGAGTCTGTTCTGGCAATAACTCACTCAATACCTTGCAAGGCTGGTTCTTTCATGACCTAATTAGCTTATACTGAGCCCTCTTCATAGAGGGTCTGCCCATGTCAAGCCCATGTTACCAGGGCCAATGCTTCCAGCATGTAATTCAGGATGTTCATGCCATATTTTAACTACAACAGACAACAACCAACTATGATTATCACATGAGGGAAAACAGAAAAACCTGTACAATATAGGCACAACAGAAATTTCAAGTTATAATCTCAAAGATCAAGCAGACGTTTTAGAATTATAAATTCACTGTCTGAGATTAGCAACTTGTCTAAGGTTTAATAGTACATTAAACAAGTGATCTACCCCTCTCCAGGAGACTCATGAATGCAAAGAGTGGCAAATAGGAAACAATTGCAGAAATACAGAGGAGGAGGAAAATAAAAACAAGCAGGTAAAGGAGACCAAGGATACGGCAGAACAGATCTACCAGTATCAGCACAGGAGTATCAAAAAACAAATAGAAACACTAGTTGCAGAAATAATAGATGAGTTTTCTGAGTCTGATTTTAAGGATATCAACAAATTTCAGGGCCTCAGAAAACTTCACATAGAACAAACACATTCATATTGGTGAAATCAGTTGAAGAAAGAAAAAAAAAAACTTTTTATTTCATGAGGTAGACTCTCATGTAGCCCAGACTAGCCTCAAACTCACCATGCAGCAGAAGCTGACTCCAGATCCTCACACATCTACTTTGTCAGTGCTGGTATTACAGGAGTGTGCCACTGTGCTCAACAGTCACATCACTGGCTTCACCTCTTCAGGGTTCTAAAGTGACCAGCTCATTTCTTGTAGCCCCTTGAAACAGACCAACCGGGGGCCCTGCAGAGACTGATGCTCCAGCCAAGGACCATGCATGGAGAGGACCTAGACCCCAGGCTCAGATGTAGACTATAGGCAGCACAGTCTCCAAGTGGGATCCCTAGATCCCTAGTAAGAGGAGTAGGGCCTGTTTCTGGCATGAACTCAGTGGCTGGCTCTCTGATCACCTCCCCCTGGGGGGTGCAACCTTATCAGGCCACAGAGGAAGACAATGCAGATAGTCCTGATGAGACCTTATAGGCTAGGGTCAGATGGAAGGGGAGAAAGACCTCCCCTATCAGTGAACTAGGGTAGGGTCAGGGGGAAAAAAGGGAGGGAGGGTGAGACTGGAAGGAGACAATGGGGGGGGGGGGGGCTACAGCCGGGATACAAAGTGAATAAATTGTAGTTAATAAATAAATAATTTAAAAGGGTGTTGTTTCTTTTTTTTTTTTTTCTCAGCCTCCTTAGAATTCATATAAAGGACTACTTTTTTTTAATTGAGTTAATTTTGTATCCAACTACTTTGCTGAAAGTGTTTATTAGCTATAGGAGTTTCCTGGTAGAATTTTTGGGGTCACTTATGTATACTATCATATCATCTGTGAATAGTGATTCTTTGACTTCTTCCTTTTCTATTTACATCCCCTAATCTCCTTTAGTTGTCTTATTGCTCTAGCAAAAACTTGAAGTACTATATTGAATAGATATAGAGAGAGTAGACAGCCTTGTCTTGTCCCTGATATTAGAGGAATTGCTTTAAGTTTCTCTTCATTTAATTTGATGTTGGTTATCACCTTGCTTTTTTATATTTTTGTATATTGCCTTTATTGTGTTTAGGTATGAGCTTTGTATCCCTGATGTCTCCAAGATCTTTATCTTGAAGGGACGTTGGATTTTGTCAAATGCTTTTTCAGCATCTAATGTGATGATCATGTGGGCTGTGGTGTGATTAAGTACAAGTAAGAAAATCTTACTGATATTTGAAATTGAATGAGAGAGATTAAAAAGAACACACTCAGATACTTAAGCTTTTGTTTGAACCTGAGTTGGAATGACAGTTCTTCAAAGAATAGGCCAAGTATATAAATGTCAAAATTTGCTTTCAATATAAAAATTGAAAGATGAATGGTAAAATATTAGCAACTAATATGACAAGGGATAATATTCTTAATATAAAAATGACATTCAAAAAGTAATAAGAAAAATTATACTCTAACAGAAAAAAAATCATTTGGTAAAATTCCAAATGGCCATAGGGAAAATGTTTATATGGTGGATTACATTGATGGATTTTCAGATGTTGAATCATCCATGCATCTCTGATGAAGCCTACTTGGATCATGGTAAACGATGTTTTTGATGTGCTCTTGCATTTGGTTTGCGAGTTTTTTGCATCAATGTTCAAATAGAAGACTGGTCTGAAATTATCTTTTTTGGTTGAGTCTTTGTGTGATTTGGGTGTCAGGGTGACTGTGGCCTCCTAAAATACATTTGGCAATGTTCCTTCTGTTTCTATTTTGTAGAATAATTTGAAGAGTATTGGTATTAGCTCTTCTTTGAAAGTCAGGTAGAATTCTGCACTAAAATCACCTGGCCCTGGGCTTATTTTGATTGTGAGACCTTTAATGACTGCTTCTATTTCCTCAGGTGTTATAGGTCTATTTAAATTGTTTACCTCATCTCAATTTAACTTTGGTAAGTGTTACCTATTGAGAAAATTATCTATTTCCCTTAGATTTTGCAATTTTATGGAGTACAGGTTTTTGAAGTAAGATTCTTTGGATTTCTTTAGTGTGTTATGCCCCTCTTTTCATTTCTGATTTTGTTAATTTAGATATTCTACCTTTTAGTTATTTTTGCTAAGGGTTTGTCTATGTTGTTGATTTTCTCAAAGAACCAACTCCTGGTTTCATTGAATTTTTTTTTTTATATTGTTCTCTTTGTTTCTTATTGATTTCAGCCCAGAGTTTGATTATTTCCTGCCATCTAATCCTCTTGGGTGTGCTCAATAGCTTTCGTGTGTGCTGTTAAGTCATTAGTATGAGATATCACTAATTTCTTTATGAAGGCACTTATTGCTATGGAGTGTACTCTTAGCACTGCTTTCATTGTGTCCCTTAAGTCTGGGTATGTTGTGCATTCATTTTCATTGAATTCTAGAAAGTCTTCCTTTATTTCTTTCTTGACCCACTGGCTATTGTGTAGGTCATTGTTCAGTTTCCATGGGCTTGTAGTCTTTCTGTTTCTTTTGTTGCTGAAATCTAGCTATAATCCACAGTGATCTGATAAGATACAAGAGGTTAATTCAATTTTCTTGTATCTGCTGAGACTTGCTTTGTGACCAAGTATACAGTCAATTTTGAAGAAGGTTCCAAAAAGTGCTGAGGGTATATTTTTCTGTGTTTGAGTGAAATATTCTGATAATATGTTAGGTCCATTTGATTCATAACATGTTAGTTTCATTATTTGTCTTAATGACCTGTCCATTGGTGAGAGTGAGGTGTTGAACTCTCCCATTATTAATATATGGTTTAAGCCTCAGTAATATTTCTTTTACGAACGTGGGTACCCTTGCACTTGGGGCATATTCAGAATTGAGACGTCATGTTGGTGGATTTTTCCTTTTGATGAGTATGAAATGTCCTTTCCCATATATTTTGAAACTCTATTTTACTAAATATTGGAATGGCTACTCCAGCTTGCTTCTTGGGCCATTTGCTTGGACAATCTTTTTCTAGCCCTTTACTTTGAGGAAATGTCTATTTTGGTGCTGAGGTATGTTTCTTGTATGCAGCAGAATAATGGGTCCTGTTTTGCATCCATTCTGTTAACCTCTGTCTTTTTATTGGGGAATTGAGTCTATTTATATTGAGATATATTAATGACCAATAATTGTTAATATCTGTTATTTTGATGGTGGTAGTGGTAGTATGTGTGTCTTTTAGTTCTTTTGGGTTTGCTGGTGTGGAATTATTTATTTTTGGTGTTTTCTTGGGTGTAGTTAACCTCCTTGTGTTGGAGTTCTCCTTCCATTATCTTCTGTAGGACTGGATTTCTGGATAGGTATTATTCAAATTTGGTTTTGTAATGGAATATCTTGTTTTCTCTATGTATGATAATTGAGTTTTGCTGGGTTTTACTTTGAGTGAAAGTAGTCTGGGCTGGCATCTGTGATGTCTTAGAGACTGCAAGGCACCTGCTCAGGCCCTCTGGCTTTTAAAGTCGGTTGAGAAGTCTGGTGTAGTTCTGATAGGTCTGCCTTTACGTTACTTAGCTTTTTTCCATTGCAGCTTTTAATATATTGTTGTTGTTCTGTTTATTTAGTGTTTTGATTATGTGGTGGGAGAATTTTCTTTTTTGGTCCAATCTATTTGGTGGTCTGTATGCTTCTTGTTTATTTATAGGCATCTTTTCTTTAGTCTGAGGATATTTACTTATATGACTTTGTTGAAAATATTTTCTAGTCCTTTGAGTTAGGAATCTTCTTCTTCTATTCCTATTATTCTTAGGTTTGGTTTTTTCAGTAACCCTGATTTCTTGGGTGTTTTGTGCCAGGAACTTTTCAGCTTTAACATATTCTTTGACCAATGTATTGCTATCTTCTATATCTTTCACGCCAGAGATTCTCTCTTCCATCTCTCGTATTCTAATGGTGATACTTGCATCTGTAGTTCCTGTTCTCTTGCCTACGTTTTCTATCTCCAGGATTCCCAGCTTGTGTTTTCTTTATTGCTTCTGTTTCCATTTTCAGGTCTTGAACAGTTTTAGTCATTTCCTTGACCCGTTTGATTGTATTTTCCTGTATGTCTTTAAGGGATTTATTAATTTCCTCTTTAAAGATCTTTATTATCTTCATAAGATTAAAGGTCATTTTCTTGTGCTTCAGATGTTTTAGGATATTCAGGCTTGCTGTAGTATGACAGCTGGGCTCTGTGGTACCCTATCACCCTGGCTGTTGTTGTGTTCTTATGTTGGCCTTTAGCCATTTGGGCTGTGTGATTACTGTAAGTTTAGATACTGATTTCTGAGTTTATTTTTGTTGGATAGGTGTTTTTTTCCCCTTAGTTTCTGTTTCATCTCTGTCTTCTTGCCTGAGGTTCTGGTGACCAGCGAGTCTTCAGTTCCAGTAGGGTGTCTCCCCTGGGGTTTTTGTGGTCTGCTTTGCCTCTGTGTTTTTGGGTGTTAACCTTGTCTATGAGATCCCTAGAACCAGGGTGGCCTGTGGTCCCTGGTGCTTGTAGGCTCCCAGGAAAGCAGGTTGAGTTTGTAGGGCAGGAAATAGAGTACAAGGTATAGGGTACAATTTACAGCTGTTCAGTGTGTTTTCAGGAGAGATATCAGTATGGCTTTCGAAAACATTATACTTAACAAAACCCTACTACTGTCTACCAAAACCCACAGTTGATAAACAGAAGGAAAATGAGGTTAATATTAGGGAAATATAAATTAGCAAAGAGATATTGCTGCACACATTCAAATTGGCTACTAAAACAGGATAAAAGAGTGAGAATTACTGGGCACGATGGTGCACACCTGTAATCCCAGCGCTCAGAGAGGCAGAGGCAGGCTGTTCTCCATGAGTAAAAGGCCAGACTGGTCTACAAAGAGAGTCCAGAATAGCCAAGGATACACACAGAAACCATGTCTTGAAAAAACAAACAACAAACAAAGAAAAAAAGTCACTGGAATCTAACTGAAGACTTTGCTGGCAGCAGAGAAAGGATTCCAACACAATTAACATTGTTTGGGGCCCCTCTCCTTCCCAGACACAAACCTGTCACTTTCTGGGAGTTTCAACAGATTCCCACTTTATATAGGAAGGGCACGTACCAACTCCTTATTCAGCTTTTGCTTTTATATGACCTGATTATAATTCCATTCAGGGAAGACCCACCTCACTTAAGAGAAAGAGTGAAGGAAAAAGTCTTTATTTTAGTGGTTTGAATGAGAACACAGACATCTATCAGATCTTTAAACCCCTGGTTCCTCATTGGTAGCAGTGGTTGGGATGTTTTGGAGGTGTGTCCTTGTTGGAGGAAGTATGTCACTGTAGGCAGGCTATTCGAGTTTAAAGACTGGCTCCACTTCCAATTCCAGTTTCAGCTTCCTGCTCCAGCTGTGGTGCCTGAGTGCTACTGTGCCTTACCGCCATGGCAGACTTTTAGCCCCCGGAATTATAAACCCAAATACTCTCCTAGAAGTTGCTTTGGCCTTGGCATTTTATCACAGCAACTGAAAGTAACCGATACACTTAGGACACTTAAGATGTGAGTACATATGGCAAAAGCCAAGTCAGTTCATTGTTTACTCTGCCATGAGGAGCTCATACCCACATTTGGCTACAGCCTACTTTCTGTAACTCTTTGGGAAGTCATACTCATACACTTAAGTATGTCTTACTCTTTCTGAGCCCCGCTCTCTTAAGCCTTCAGTTTAAGCCTAAGTTAAAATGTCTTCAATAAACTTTCTAATTCTGCTTCACTTTACATGGTTATGTGCATCAGGAAAAATCAGCCAGAATACAAATGCCTCTCAACATTAGAATAATTCACAATAATGCAAAACGACAAATCACAGCTTTGTAACAGCACAGGTCAATGTTCGAATTTTTGTATCACTAACAAAAGACACACAAGTCCAAAACCGGAATTTCACATTTATTTCAATAGGTCAGCCAATATATTCACACATTCGTACATGTACATACATATCATATATACATACGTGGAGATTAGGCTAAAGAGTATGGAAAAGTTCATTGTACTGCTTGGCTACTTTTCTATAGCTTTGGGATTTTAAACATAAGGACACATTTTTCAATAATCACATGAAGCCAACTTAGGCTGTTTACAAGTGGAAACACTGGCAATAAAGTGATAATTCAGGACAATGAAATTCTGAGATGGATAAGCTTATAAGGAAGAACCTCACAGGAGCTTCTGATCCTACAAAGATCTCCACTTGGGCATGAATGTTGGATTTTTTTTCTTTCTGGTTAGTAACTATATATTTTTTTCCTATTTATTTCTAAAGTAGAAAAGATAAAGGAAAAGCAGGAAGAAGTATATAAAAATATTTTTAAAGGAAAATCACAGCTTTGTAAGCTGTAAGGGGGCTTTTGCTAAGGAAGCCATGCACTTGAGATTAAGCTATGGAAAGGCACCCTAAGCCAACCATCTTAGTTTTCCATGAGCTAGTTCTGATACAATCACCGGTTCTCAGCACTGACAATTTGACATTAGATAATATGTTCTTCTAAACAGTTTCCATAGATTATCCAACATGCCAGTGTGTTTCCACACATATTCTGTATATGCAGCTTAAGTGTCATAGTGAAAACCTGAAAGATTCTGTTACTCAAATGTTATAAATAATTGATGTTGCTCATGATCCAGTTCTGCCTAATGAATAGCCTTTTCTGACTCCCTCATTAGGGTGTTAGTGCATTTGCTGAGCCCTCTGCAGCTGACTCCATGCTCTCAGGCATGAGTGTCTCCATCTTTGCCATCTGAGTCAGTCTCAGCACCAAAGTCCTCATCACTGTCTTCTTCCCTTTTGCAGCTTCTTCCATGGTTAAAACCTTGATTTTCAGAATTTTCTGAAATTTCTTTATTAAACCTAAATGGAAGAAAAAAAAGTTTATAATTATTACCCAGGCTTTCATAATTTAATGGTGGCAGTTAAAAAAAACCTTTCCTACTCTGCTTCCTATCAGGAGCCTTCATAGAGAGGAGTGAAAACCTGTCTTAAAGACTAACTGAATTCAACTCAGCAGATTCTAACACTGCAGTCAGAAGAGTGGGCTCTGAGGAGTCAGAAAAAGGAGTCCATTAGGAGGATTTCTATGAAGCAAGTAATTCTTCATAATGAATATAAAGCTCAAGTTCTTAAACATAAAAATAGCATTTTATACTGTAACTGAAAATCTACTAAAATTGTGATCCTTTTCCTGTTATGCAGAAGAGCACTTGTAATAGCAGGAGATACACAACTTTAAACTGAGTTAGTGCTAAAAGAAAGCTCATGTACGAATTACTAAAAACAAACCAATATAAAAGAAAAATACTCACGGAATAACGATATCTTCTTTCTTTCCACATTTTGCACAAACTTCAAGTTCACAAGCACATGGTCTACACATTATGTGGTAAGAGTCCTTTACTGTCTTCTGCAAACACTTAACACTGTAAGAGGAGGGGAAAATTAAATACTGATTTTTACTACTTAAGCTTTATTTGATGTAGTAAAAGAAGCTGTAGCTGAAAACTAGACTTGAAGCTTAGATATTTGTCTTTTGTGTGTGTACGTTTGTGTGTACATAAGTATAGAGGCCAGAGATCAACCTGAGGTATCAATTCTTAGATATCTTCACCTTGTTCTTCAATACCGTCTCTTCTTGCCTTAGGTCTTGCCATACAGGCGGGGCTGGCTGGCCAGCAAACACTAGGGATAGGGACCTGCCAGTCTCTGCTTCTCCAACACTGCGGTGACAAGCTCACAGTGCTACCCCTGGCTTTTCATGTGGTTCTGGTGACTGACCTCAGGCACTCATGCCTAATCAGCAAGCATTTCACTGACTAATCTGTCTCTCTGGCCCCTAATTTCAAGCTCAAGTATTTATCTTATACCACTTTAGATGAAAACTCAGAAACACTCACTGTGTGGAAGGTATGTAGAAATATGAGATTGAAAGCTAGAATCAAATGGCTAGCCAGGTTGTGATGGCAAATAAAAGTTCTTGAAAAGAATTAAAAGTGCTACTTGAGCGAATACAGGAATAACAAGATAGGAACAACACGGTGGTACAGAGATTACACCAGTGAAGATAAAAGTTCAACTTGCTTCAGCATTCCCATTAACCAAAGCCTAAATCCAGAACAAATCCCTAACTTGTCTTGATTCTGCAACAGCTAAGGGATTTGAGGAAAGTTGCACAAGACTTCTGACACTGGTTGACGTTGGTCCATGACATTTTAAGGGAAGAGTCATCTTTATAATATGTAAGTTCAAGATCTGATCTAGGACCACAGCAATCTAGACGATCCAGTAGGATAACAGACAATGGTGGCTACACTGCGTTGCAGATTTCCAATGTAAGTGAAAGACCTAGGCTCTTCACATCTGGAGAAAAGTCAGTTCTGGGCTTTCAGGCATGCAAGGGAGGGTGACCTCTTGTTAGGGACCAGTATACCTACTGACTTTAAATAAAAAGCCAATACTCATCACATTTGGAGAATCCTGGGGTTCCATAACAGTTACACTAAATATGCTCTCGCTGTGCTCCACAATGGAACAACAAAGCCAGGATGATGACACAACTGTTTATAAAGCCATTTAGGGAATAGTTAAGCCCCCTGTAGAGATCTACTGCTCATCTAGAATGTACCTGTTCACCAAAGAGTGCTGAGAGAGATGAGATTCGTGTATTTCCATGGCTGCTAATACAACATCCATTCCACAGCTTATGCATCAAGATGTGTCAACTTCCAAGTCTTAGTATCTAAGAAATGCATTTTGTAAAGCTACAGTTGCCAGCTGATTCCTGCCAAAATACATTAAAACCACTCCAGAAAAAAAGTTATCATTTTAAATAATGCCAAGCAGAGGCTGAAGCAATATAGAGGGGCCCCAGGATTTCCAAAATGGTAAGTGGGCACTGGCTTGAGCCTGTCACCAGCTACATAAGTCCCTTACTAGGGAACCAAGGAGCTCTAGACAGCCCTGAAACCAGGAAGTTGATTTGTCTCTAGATATGAGAGACTTTCCACAGGGCTGCCAAGGTCAGCCTAGATTATATGGTAAGACCCTGTCTTAACAAAAACCTAAAACAAAACAAAACAAGAAACAAACAAACAAACAAACCCCAAAAGCAGAGTATAGTGGCATACTCCTTTGATCCTAGTGTTTTTGAGGCAGAGGCAGAGGCAGGCATATCTCTGAGTTTAGCCAGCCTGGTCTACATAGTGAGTTCCAGGACAGCCAGGAACTATGCAGAGAGACTCTGCCAACAAATCAGATAGGTAGGTAGGCAGGTAGGCACATAGATAGATAGATAGATAGATAGATAGATAGATAGATAG
>NW_026592510.1:15428718-15448031 GCF_907164565.1 Psammomys obesus | reverse complement strand
AAAAAAAAAAAAAAAAAAAAAAAAAAATTAGAAAACACTTTCAATGAAAACAAAAATCAAGTGGGGTGGTGGTGGCACATGCCTTTAATCCCAGAACTCGGGAGGCAGAGGCAGGCAGATCTCTGTGAGTTCAACGCCAGTCTAGTCTATAGAGTGAGTCAGGAGAGTCAGGGCTACACAGAGAAACTCTGTCTCCAAAACCTAGGGGGAAAAAAAGGAAACAAGCAAAAGGGGGAAACAAAAATTAAACATTAAAATGTACAAATTATGAAGGAAGCTAAAGAAAGTCCTCTAGGGACATTCACACAGTTAAAATGCAAAGCTGAGCATGGGGCCAAGGCTCTGATCCCAGGACTCTAAGACTAAGGTAGGAATAAGAGCTTGCATACATCTGAGGTTAGTCTGGGCTACAAAGTGAGAAACTGTCTCACAGAAATAAAACCAAAGCAAAAACTATACAATCCTCTGAACTTTCACCCTAAAAAAGTAGAGAAAGAAAAGTTAAACCCAAAGCTATGAAGAGGAAGGGAGCAAGGGGCCAAGACAAATGTTTGAGACAGATGAAGAGTGATGGGGGTGGGAGAAAGTATGTTATTAAAAAAAAAATCATACTTCATAAACACATAGTCAAACTGATCAAAATAAAAGGCCACAAATTACCAATGAATCAAATAGACATTTAAAAAATGAGAAATGTTCATAACTAACTCCACATACATAAATATGAAAAAGAAAAAAACAACACTGAAATGGGCATATTAAAGAGACAAAATATGAAAACTCAATAAAGAAGAAATAGCTAATCCAAGTAGATATTGATATAAATCTTTTATAAAAAATTAATTATAATTAAAAAATCAGCAAAGAACATCAGGCCAAGTGCATTTACTGTTGCATTTTATCAAACATTTAAAAAAATAATATTAATTCTATATAAATCCTTTCAGAAAACAGAACAGGTAATTTTTTTTTAACCTCAACTGGTGACAGTATTATTATCAAAGCCCCAGCCACTCCCCAAAAGCCAGGAAAATACAATGTTTTTAAAAAAAAAAAACCCACAGAGGTTAAAAAACAACTGAGTAGCCTTCATTAGCTGTATGTATAAAAACTTCATTGTCTTAGATACAGCACATAGTCTGTAAGCTGAAAATAAAGAACTGGTCAAGAAACCATGAACAGAAGTAAGTTTGAAAATCAGTATTTTATTTGATATTTAAAAAAAAAACTATTGAATAATAAAAGGTATCACCATGCCAATCTCAAATTATACTACAGAGCTATAGTAATAAAAACAGAATGGTATTGGCACAAAACCAGACATCGATCAAAGGAACAGACTTGAAGATCCAGACATAAGCTCACCATATCTATGAGCACCTGGTGCCAAATTTTATAGTATAGCAATTATACAAAGAGCCTCAACTGTGAGAAATTAGAATGTAAGCAAAAGTCAAGACAAGAAAAACCTTTGACATAGCTAAATGAAAACAATTATTAAAATTCTGTGGCAAATTGTTTTTGGTACCCTTAAATTCTAGCATTCTAGAAAGCTTTACTAAATTATTCTGTATCTAGAGGTCACACCATTAGGATCATGAGAAATAAATCCCAATAATTCCAATGGATTATGGAAGTTTCCACAACATTTCCTTCTTCCTCTTTTTTTTTTTTTTAAGATTTATTTATTTATTACATATACAATACTCTGCCAGAATGAATGCCTTTATACCAGAAGAGGGCACCAGATCTCATTATAGATGGTTGTGAGCCACAATGTGATTTGCTGAGAATTGAACTCAGGATCTCTGGAAGAGCATATAGCGCTCTTAACCTCTGAGCCATCTCTCCAGCCCCAGCTTCAGCTTTAATTTCTCAAAGTCCTAAAATAATGTTGTCCTTTGTGGTTTGGGTCATCTGAGAATTAAAGGAAATTATAGCATGTTTTCTTTTTGATAAATATTTTGTCTTATGCTACAGGTCTCTGGAATCAACAAATCTTTAAGTTGCTAATACAAGGTTAGAACTGTATTCAGGGGAACTAGCAAGGTTAAGATTTACATGTAAATCTTTAAAATAGCTCTCTTATTTTACAGCCTAGAGCCATCTGCTCCGACAAAGGTAACTTTAACATCACACATCAGCACAGCTTGGTAAATGCAGATCCCTAGGTTCCATGCAGTGTTTACATAACCAAAACCTTAGGAATGAGCCCCATGAATCTGATAAATTCTTTCATTCTTAAGCCCACATTCTTAAGTGGGGGTCTGCCATCCTGGTGGAGATTACAATGACCAATTCTGAAAACAGAATGCATTCTGAAAGTAATTATGATCTTTTCAAAGTTAAATTCCTTCTGAAAACCATGTTTTATTAGGATAATATCCCTGAACTAATATAGGAAAAAAGTCAGTAAAAAGGCATTTTCACTTTCTATAGGTGATGTATGTTGGTGGAAATATGAATGATAACATTCTTTACAGACTTCATTTTTTGTCTCTCAAGAGGGATGCTAGTGTGCCTTTTCAAAATCTATAATCCAAGCTTTATGCATGTGTGGTGAGGAAAACACATGAGGTCTGGTTTAAGAAACATTAAAACAAAAAAACTCAGTACAACACTTGTTTTAAACCTAAGGACCTTGATCCTAAGTAGGAGAATAATTTATATAGCACTTTAATAGGCATCCATTCCAGGTTGCATAAAACCCATAAAGTATTTTTAAACATCTTTAAAAACTAGCTATAAATCTCTAATCACTCCTAAATACTCTTGCTTATAACATTTTGTAGTAAGAAATACTTTAAATTCACCTAAATGTTTCTTTTTTTTTTCCTTGAAAAAAAGTTGCTGCACTCATAGCATTTTATTAAGGCAATCTCATGGGTGTTAATCTTAGTTTTTCTCCCTTTTCATATTCTCTGTGTGTGTTTGTGAGTGTGAGTGTGTATCAGCAGGCACGTGTGTGTGTGTGTGTGTGTGTGTGTGTGTGTGTGTGTGTGTGTGTGAAAAATGCCAGAAAATAATCACTTGGGCTATTTTGGCTATGGATATATTACAACTAATCAGTTTAATGGGAAATGTGGCTAAATTAAAACAAATTGCTCTTATAAGCTCTATTTACTGACAAAGGAGTCAGTAACACACATTTTTAAAAATAGAATAGTTTGTTTAGAATGCAAAACACAAAAGGAAAATCAAGTGCTGACTATTTGACAGGTGAACCAGGGATAGACTGGGGAGTTTTTTGTTGTTGTTGTTGTTGTTGTTTTCCAGAGCTGAGGACTGAACCCAGGGCCTTAGCAAGCGCTCTATCACTGAGCTAAATCCCCAACCCCGACTGGGGAGTTTTCAATGTATTGCAATAATCTCTAGAAAATAAAACAGTAGAAAAAGAACAGGTTTGGAATGGGAGACTAGCCCAGTTTTGACAAGTCCCTGTTACAGCATCTTTAAAAGTAAACTTAACTTCTGAGTCTCACTTTTCACAACAGGTCCCAAACTACTTACACTTAAGCATGAAAAGTCGGCGGCTCTGGGTTCTATAACACCTGAATTACACTGTGTTTATCTCTACAAACTCAGTTAAACCAAAACCTCAGGACTTTTCCTCATCACCGTTTGAATGGTGAAAGGAAGATCTACACAGGGATCCTGATACTTAAGGTGTCCACTGGACAACGACAAAACACAATAATGGTGACACAAACTGCCCTATGCCACGCCGCAGTTCTGCCTTAGCTTCCAGGTTACTATGTTCTGACTGTGGCCATCATCATGTGGTATTGACTGTCACACAGGGTGACTGTGCACCTTGGTAAACCCTGACCTTAGGGGCCTCACCCTTTGGTATGCAAATGAGAGAAACTCAATATTGGCAGATCCACAAGTTACTTCCTGCAGAGGCACTCACTAAGCAACCTATGCTGTTTACAGTAAGGAGAGTTTAAAACCAAACTATGAGATTAGTTCCTACTAGATTTTTAAATGCTTTTAAGGGAAACACCCCCGCTGTCATTCCAAATTCCTTATGTAGTTGTTACAATTAATTTTTTTGGTGTTCCCAGATTATACACTCCAGACTAAACAGGCAGGTCAGGTAATACTATCTCCCCTTACTGCAGTAGTAGCCTGGACTATTTTGAGGCATGGTCTAGCTATATAGCCCTGGCTATCCTGGAACTTACAATGTAGACCAGGCTAGCCCCAGTGCACCTCACTGTTGAAATGCTGGAACTGAGAGGCTGAGAGGGCATTAGATGACCTGCAACAGGAGTTACAGGTGCAACCTGGGTCCTCTGCAAGAGCAGCGAGTGCTCTTAACCTCTGAGCTACCCCAAACATCTTTTTGTGGATATTATTCTATAACCACCAACACTATAGAATGGCAAGAAATAGAAATATGGCCAGAAATAGAAATATGTCTCCAGCCCTGGGGAGACAGAGGTGGCAGAAGTGAGCCCAAGGGTAGTCTAATGGGCACCATGTCTTACCAAACAAGCAAACAGCAAAAAATAGAACGATTAATTTACAATAATTTGCAAGAAGCTGTAGAACAGCTCATGGGCACCTGCACCATTTGTGAAGGATGGGGTATAGGGGTGGGGTATATCCCTATACCCCATCCTTCGAGCAGAACTTCGAGCAGAAATTGGGGTAGATGGGTATGGCTCTATTCATTTTCCTTTCTTTTACCACACTACTCTTTACAAGGTTTCCTGTAAACATCATCCATGCCACTCCTCCAGTTGTGAGTCAGGACTTTTCTGATCCCCTTTCTCTTGGTTTTATTGTATTACTCCTCTGCAGTCATGTCTTGATGACCAGAGTGTCTGCTTTTACTAATATTGGGAACTGCCTGTGGACCCAGATCCTCAGAGAGTAAGTTTCTTGCTGGCAGACTCTTCATATTTTGTATCATACACAGTATAGTGTCCTGTACATTGACTATGCTACTTAAATAATTGCAAATTGAACCATATCTCTTGTCTGGCATCTTTGCATTTTTTTTCTCTCTTAGAAATTAAAGAGCTATGTCTAGGATAATATCTCTATTAGCCTGGACTTCTCCAAGAAATATTTGTTGGAAAACCCTACTCCTAAGAGCACTTTCAGTGACCTAGTGACAGCAGACAATGTCATCGGCTGCCAAAATGAGATACACTTCCACTGTCACCACGAGTTGCTTATTCTGCCTATGCGCATGTGTATGTACCCCATTATAAAAAGATAGTAAGTACCTCCTCTTCCCCCCTCTTTCCATTTCTACCTCCACGCAGAGTCAGCCTCTGCATAACCACCTCTCCCAGTAAACCTCTTGAGTGTTATCTGTTGCACGGTGTGATTTTATAGCATCCATAATATTTATTGTTCCTAATAACACAATTATAGTAAACTGTCTTTTTAATCTAGCTCAATCTCTTGGTACTTATAGTTAAAGAAAACCTGTTCACATGAGACAGTTTTCTAGCAGGTATTTTTCATATATAAACTGTTTGTCTTAGCTTAATTAAGATACAGGAATTGTTAAAGACATGGTAGATGATGATGTCAAACCTTAAGGATGTGACACCAAAATAGAGCCAGAAATAAGAGATTATGAAAAATAGTCTGGATCCTAATTTTGAATATGTACTTTGCCAGTCATATAGGGACAATCGCCTAGATTTTTTTTTAATGTCACCTCCTCTGGTCATACCTTTAAGGGGTGGGTAAAACACAATGTTGTGACAGAGGCTTTTGTTTTTCCTTTGAGACATGGTCTCACATAGCCCAGACTGGCCTCAAACTCACAATGTAGCCAACAACAACCTTGAACTCCTGATTCTCCTGTCTTTCCTTCCCACATACATAGATTACAGGTGTGTGCCACAAGGGCCCATTGTTACGACAGATTTGACAGGATGCTAAGTTTAAATAAGGATCATAATTATCTACTTGCTTAAGAAAATGGACAGATTCATCTAGACTTTAGCTCCATGAACTCTGTACTGGACAGTTTTTGAGAGGAGGTGAGAGACCAAAAGATTAAAAATTAGCAGCTATTATTTAAGGCCTGAACTAGGTGGATGGAGAAGTCCAGGAATGCCCTGAGGGGAAGAACCTCCTTACTGCATTCTTTCCCCACCCACTAGAGATACAGTTGTTAGGAAACTGGTCCATCCCCCTAGGGAGGGACACCAGGTCATTAATGGTTTGGGGACCTTCCTATAGCCAATCAATTCAAAATGTAGCATTTTGACCAATAGATGCTTGCCAGGCAGGAATTGCCCCTGCCTTGAGCATCTGGGAGGGACCAGAATCTTTAAATCACCCAACTAACCTGAGCACGCGCTAGGCTCTCACCGCTTAGATGGTGGGGATGTGGGCCCAAGCTGCAACTTGTAATTTACAATAAAAAGAACCTCATGTATTTACAGTGGAGTCTGTTTATTCCTGGTCTTTTAGGGTTGGGCAGAACAGAGGGAACCTCAATTAAGAAAATGCCTCTGTAAAATCCGGCTGTAGACAAGACTGAAGGGCATTTTCTTAATTAGTGATCAGTGTGGGAGGACCCAGACCATTGTGGTTGGTGCAGTCCCTGAGCTGGTCATCCTGGGTTCTATAAGAAAGCAGGCTGAACAAGCCATGAAGAGCAAGCCAGTAAGCAGTACTCCTCCATGGCCTCTGCATCAGCTCCTGCCTCCAGGTTCCTGCCCTGCTTGAGTTTCTGCCCTTCCTTCAATGACAAACGATGATGTGGAAGCATAAGCTGAACAAACCCATTCCTCCCCCAGTTGCTTTGGTCATGGTGTTTTCACCACAGCAATAGAGACATGACTAAGACAACCTTTTCGGCAAGCCAGCTTTAAATCGTTGAGATCTTTTCATTTATCTTTTCCCTGTTTCCCCAAACTGTGTCAGCTTCCTAACAATTCCTTATAAACAATTCTTGAAATAAATCTTATGATTACCATCAACAACAACAAAAAGTTCTCATTTTAGAAGATACATCATTTTTCCAAGCCTAAATGGTAAACACATTGAGAAAATACGCGAAATGAGAAGTGAGCTATAAAAACAAGCAGTTTCTGGTCCCAGAGGATGGCCCTTCCTAAAAGTTCCTTATTGACCTGCAATGTCATCCTAACCCTGGCTCACTACATCACAGTGTACTGGGCGGGGGAGGGAAGTACCCAGCTGCAGGTGAACTCCCTGTTTACAGGACATCTTTACCACCCTTATGGGGGATGGGAGAACAGGGAAGGAGATGGAAAACAAGAACTACAGTTTAGGCTTTACTAACCTTAAACTCTGCCAGATAGTAAACCTTCCCAACAATCTTTATTCATTAACCTCTGCCATCACAAACTGACCTGGCTTTTCAGATAAACTACAAAACAGACATGCCTACAATTACATATAAAAGAAAATCCCAAATGAAGGATTGTTAAATATCCCTAAGGGAGCTAGAGAGACGACTCAGGGTTTAAGAGTACTAGTTTCTGTTCCAGAGGACTTGAGCTTGTTTCCAATCATGCACAGGAGGTTACAACAGCCTGTAACTCTAGTTCCAGGGAATCCAGCACCTCTGGCTTCTGTGGAGATGTGCTGACACACGAGACTACAGAGAATTAAAAACCTCCTCAATGAAGGCTCAATCACTGAAAGCTTCCTTTCAATGAAGCTCAATTATTAAATACCCCCTTCTGCGGCATTTCAAAATGATTCTTCCTCCTAATTATAAATGTGGTTAAGTAATCAAAGTTTTACTGGTCAAGCAGGAATGTGCTTAAAAAACAGGTTGATTTTTCGTTAGTGAATTTATTTCGGTGAAATTCTGGAACACCACTTAAGGTTCACACTGGTAAATTTAGTGAACTGGAATTCAGTAATTAAACATGTTACTCTTTCTCCAAGTCAATACATTTTGTGAAATGTGATGAATATATTTCTTCTTAGTCTAAGAGCCTAATATAAAGATAGAAAATTACAGTTGAAGCCCAGCGAGACAGGAAAGGGTCTGACAACTACAACAACTCAAGTGCTACACTTAATAGGCAAAAATAAAATAATCTATAGAAAGGCAGTGGTAAGGCCACAAGTACATAAAAATCCAATTTTTCCCACTTGAACTATGGACTTTACAGCTACATGGAGAACAAGGGGTAGTTTGTATTTATCAGTGGCACACACCATTCATCCAGCTCTAAGAAAGGAAGGGAAGCTGGGCAGTGGGGGAGTACTCCCAGCAGTCTGGAGACAGCTGTTAGATGGTCTGAGTTCGCAGCTAGCCTGGTCTACAGAGTGAGCTCCAGGACAAAAAGAAAAGAAAAAAGTTAGAAGGGAAGGGAAAACACCTTGTGTGTCATGGAAGTTACCTATCTATAATGTGGTTACAACGTCATAAAGCCTGGTATTGCAATAGTGTCTGTAGCCAACACATACAATTAGTAAATGCCAATGGGCCAGCACTGAATGCAGTATCAGCGCCAGACCAGCAAGGCACTGGTACTAATTACCGTGTTCTCTGTAAACCAATGACTTGCTGCCGTTGGAAAATGAGGGCAGTGGTACTCTTTTCTGTTTGTTTTCTTTTATTGTTACAGACTAAGCTGTTTCTGATTTCCTGGACTCAAGTAATTCTCCTGCATCAGCTTCCCAGTTAACTGGGAAGACAGCCTCATGCCAGCCCATTCAGAGCTGGGGTAATAAGAAATTCAGAAATACAGAACTTCTGTGAACTCAATTTCTCTGAAAAAGCTACTTATATTGAAGATTCTACAGAGCAGACTGGTGACTCATTAGAACTTTGGCAGATGTGGAACTGGAAAATTAACAGATGAAGCCAAAATTACCTGAAGATAACTATTCAACAGCCACTACCACCCACCTCTGCATCTGAGCTAACATCTGTTGACTGTCAGGTAAACCTTTGGGATGGTTTACTAGTTTCTGCCACCCAGAGGCTGGGGGTGTGCTAACATGGCACCAACAGAGGGACCCTCCCCTGCTTCATGGCAGCTGCCTACGCGCAGTACTAACCAGTGGATCTACAATTGTCTTGACTTTTTTCTTTTGTTCTGTGACTATAACATTGTAAACACACGGGGAAACATGCCATTCAGGGAAATCTGAGTTTACATTCCATGGCCACAGCTATGGCAAAAAAACTATCTTTTGCTTAGAAAAAAGCCTATCTCTTGCTCTTGTTGGATTAAGAGCTGTGTTCTGCATGGATATCCTTTTCAACATAATATGGCTGGCTGAGGTTGTGGAAAGAAGATGTATCCATGGCCAGTCTAGGATATATCAGGAGTTACAAACTAACTTGGGCCACATAGTGAGATCCTATTTCAGGAAAAACCAAAACTAACTCACTAATCAGAAGAAACAAAGAAATTGGTTTATAAAGATTACAGGTAAGATTACTCCTCTAATCCGGTTATAAAGGAAGAGCCCCGCTGCTGTGGCACCTGCCACTGTAGTCCTAAAAACCTGGAAGGGGGTGGGGATGAGAGGCTCACAGCAAGAATGTCTCAAAAGACCAAAAGAAAAAGGAAAGGCACAGGCCCTTTGAATAGGGACACAGCATAGGATGGCAGGAGGTTCTTAGCAGCAACTCATGTCTCTCACTGTCTTCCAAGTATGACCTGTTTTGGTGTCTCCTGACAAGATGTCTCCTCCATCACCTACTCCCACACTGTAACCGAGGGATCAAATAATCCAATCTTCCCTACTGACTCCTTGAAACATTTAAGAGGATTAACCTTTATTCTTTTTCCCTTTTCTTTTTCATTTATGTGTAGACCAACATGAAGAGTTGTTGTCCACCATGTGGGTGCAGGAGTCTACAGAGTTCAAAACTGTGATCAGATCCCAGTACATCCGCAATTACTGGCAGCATGAGCTAGTGTATGGTGTGCTGGGAATGGAACCTCAGTCCTCTGCAAGAGCAGTAAATCCTCTTAACCATGAAACTCTCTCTCCACTCCCTTTTCATTTGTTAAACCACAGTCCCCTTTCATTTGTTAAACCATCATCTTTAGTCAAATAGAGATGTCAGAGAATGGGTGAGATGAGGGGCAACAATATCTTTAAAAAGAGTAATAAAATTCAGTTAATGGAATTAAATATGAAGAAGTAAGGGAAAGTGGTCTTATAAAATAATTGGTCTAAAGGGTGTCAAGAAATTTTAATACCTTTTAAACTTACATTAACGATTAAAAAATTTTGCCCTTTTCTCAAACAGTACAAAAAGGCCAGAAATGAAATGAATTGTTTTGTTTTGAATGTTCTAAGTCAGGAGGATTATATGTTTAACCCAAGACAAAGTAAAGCACAGGGAGTTTAGATTCAAATGCAAATTCAATTAATCCCACAGCTCTGTTTTCCTGTTCTCCCACAGACCAGTATTAATCATTCCAAAAGTCCTTTCCTTCCACTCAACAAAAGCTTGGTACTTCATTAAATCTTACAATCTTGTTTATTGAAGAGATCTGGAACTGTGAATCACATGTATGTCTGGTTTAATATATTCTGCTTAGAACCCCCCTGTGCGTTTCTTTTTAAAAATATGTGTATTTATGGAAAGACAATAGGTTTTACTTTTAGGTTCTACAATGCCTTTTGTTTCAGTTAATCAAGCAATATTCTTTAGATATTCAAAAGATATTTATTTATTTATAGAGCACATGTGTACATGCTGGTGAGCATGTCACAGTGGCCATGAGGAGGCCTGAGCTGTTACCACCCACCAAGCAACCCTTTTCTGCCATCAGTTAAGATATGTGGTAAAGCAAATATCCACATTTACATCAGAGTCTCTGAGCTACTTTTCTTTCCAGCCATTAAACAAAATCATCAGCAATAAGACATTAGCCCATGCTTAGCGTTGTTCTAATACTATAGAAGCTGATACAGAATGGCAACAGACTGGGGTCCGGGTGGCGAGAGCTGGATGCGCAGTAGCTCTTAACTTGTGGAGGGGTGTTGGTGATGGCTTTTTGTCCCTCAGGGGCATATGGCCATAACTAGAAATTGTTTAAACTGTCATGACTTAGGGAGGAAGGGGGATTGCTGGCAGTTAATAAATATGATATTGGCCAGGGATGTTGTGACCCATCTTACAGTACATGGACAGGCTAGTACAAAGAATATATGGGCCTAATATGCCCAGTGTCTGGGTCAAGAAACACTATTCTATTCATGTTTTTCTATAAGTATTTTGTTTTCACTTTCAGTGCAGTATTCAGTTAATTATTTAAGATATTCAATACTTTATTATGATCTAGTTTGTGTTGGGTGCTTTTGTCCTACTATACACTAGGGTGCAGAGCATTTTAAGGTACGAAAAGCTAATCTATGACATGATGAAATACTCAGCACACTTTCAAACTGCAGTATTTATATGATCATTTATGATTGGTCAATTAGGTTGTAACCTGTTCTAAGTCAAGGAACATCTGTAAAACTGGAATATAAATCTTAAGAAAGGATAATTTTTATAGGTGATTACTAGAATGACGTGTTTAACATTTCAAGTTAAGTTTTACTATTAGCATCAACAGACTCAAATTTCTTAGAATGTGTGATATATTTTAATATACAGTAAAACAAAGCAAATACAGGTGAAGTATATTCCTACAACGCTTGGTTAGGGACTGGACTCTGAAATCCACAAATGCCTAATGTGCAACATGTTCATGAAACTTGTGGTGTTCTAGACTAGGCCGTTGACCCTGTAACACTTTTAGCTTATAAGAATTTAAAACATTCTAACCACAAAGGTGCCTTGGATTAGTGACTATCTTAAGCTTCCAAAATCTGAGATAGAGCAGGAATAGGAAGGCCCTCATGTGAGAGAAATCCTGCTGACCCAAAGAACAGAGGCATCCTTATCTCCAAAGACAGAGGTAGGAGGAACTGAATACACAAATCATGCTAATTTGCTGGGTCCTTGTGTTGTTGTGAATTTTCCTATATGGTGCCCCCTGCCCCCCATACTCCCGGTTTACAACTCACAGCTGCACTGCTTTTTCCTATTATATTTCCCCATGGTGTCCCAATTTCAGCACATCTGGTGTGAAAACTGTTAGTATTTAGGTAGCCTGCTTCTGGGTTGCTTAGCAACCTATGATGTCATCATATGTTGCCTGCCAGGTAGCCAAACCTGGCAGGCATGGTTAAGTTTCTCCTTTAAAGGTTCAACCAGCCACTTTGTCTCCCTCTTGCCCTCTTGTCTCTTGCCGTCTCCCTTTCTCTGTCAGGGTGTCCTCCTTTCTTTCCCCATCATGTCTTGCTCTCTCCTTCTCTTTCCTTCTTCATCTCCATCTAATATAACTTTTTCATATAAAATCTGCTGTACACATCATCATTTTATTTGGTCCTAACAAAAACACTACAGCTTAATCCTCTCTTTTTATCCTTTCCTCTTCCTCCTTCCTTCTTGGTTTCTTAAGAGAGGACTGAACTGGCATAAACTGGCATAGAACTCTCTCTACATCTTAGGTTGGCCTTGAACTTGTGGTCCTCCTGCCTCAGCTTCCTAAGTGCAGGATAACAGGTTTAGACCTACCTTGGACTTAGCCATTTCTTCAGTTTTTCATTTCCTCATTAAGGTTCCCATGCTATATAAAATGTGTATCAGTTACATTTGCAGGTTTTGGTCTTGTTCTGTTTTAGATACAGAATCTCAGCTACAATTCAGAAAGGCAGATGAAAGGCTTTTCCTCCCTTCTTGTCCTGGAGCTCTGCTTTGACTAGGATTTATTAGGCTCTTGTCAGCTTTGTTTGCATTTACTTGAACTTCCTTATTCTTAGTGATTTTCTTTAATGACTTATCTGTAGTTTGTATTTATATAACTTATACAATATTATATTTATATAATACCTTATATTTCCTTCATTCTGAGGTTGCAACATGACCTTCAGCATGAAAGATAGAGTAGGCTGGGAGTCCTCTTTAACCATTATCATCTCCCTTGATGATCACAGTTGATCACATGAGACTAATGAGGGGTATCCACTTCTCCCTGGGCACTAGTAAAAATCTGCTAGTGATCTTTCACACAGTGGCATATTCATATCAAAGATAAGCACACAAGACACAGCACAGACTACCAAGATTAGAATATAAGTATACACATAGAAGAAATAGTTAAGTAACTTCTTTTGCTACAATGTAAAAGTCTGCTAAAAGGCAAAACTCTGTAATGTCTATTTCCTATACTTAAAGCTGCTCCGGGAAACAAGCTGGGGGCGGGGAATTGGGAAGTGGTGGTGAACAGAGAGCAACGGTGAAAACTTACATAGTTTATAGGAAGAATGCCTTATAGAAAATACTCTGAAACCACACATATTGTGTTTGGCTTATTAACTAAGAGTACATGACTTACTGCACAGCTAGTTTTTAATTGCTACCTAGAAAACAGTTATTCATTTATGGAAATCTAAAATTGGAGGCTGTAAACACTTTTCTTACAGCTTAACTTCCCTGCTGCCAGTTTGGGTAACTTAGCGTAAGATTCAACAGCCCTGTTCGTAAGCAGTGTCACAGCTCCGGGGATTGAATTCCGAGTGAAAGCATACTAAACACGCACACTACCGCTTAGCCACTCACTGGTAGGGTTCTCTTTAGGAAAGTTTCTAAGGAGCAGGAAAAACACTGGAAAAAATAATCAAGACGTGTATAACACTATCTAAGAGAAGGAAAAAACATCAAACCAAAATTAAAACACCCACAGCTGTTACAAATCCTTCTCCCTTTGGGGCTCTTTGTGTAACTCTGGCTGTCTGGGAACTCACTATAAAGACCACACTGGCCTCAAAGTCATACAGATGCACTTACCCCAGCCTCCATAGTAAGTGCTGGAATTAAAGCATGTGCTATCATGCCCACTGCTATAAATACTCTTTTTTTTTTTTTTTTAATTTTAAATTTTGGTTTTTCAAGACGGGGTTTCTCTATGCAGCCTTGGTAGTCCTGGAATTTGCTAGGTTGACCAGTCTGGCCTTAAACTCAGTGATATGCTTATCTCACAAGTACTGGGATTAAAGTAATGGGATTAGATTCCCACCACTGCCCAGTCACTATTAAATATTCTTAAGTAAAAAATGTTCCAAACCTTGAATTTTAGATTTGCCAAAAGGCTAAAATAGTTTTCACTGGGAATTAACACCAAATGCTGAAATCTCTATAGTAGTTAGATGGATATTACAAACTCTTAAGATTTATTCCCATTGAGAAAGAAGGCACATCCAATTAAGATGGTGTGCTAGAAATTGCCTCGGTGTGACCCTGCCCCTCAGGAATAGCCAACATCCTTCACAATCCTCAAACCCACTCTCCAGCAAATGAGTACAGAGGGAAGGAACCCCATTTTTTGTCACTCTATATCACTTAAGAGCAGTGGCCAAGCACCACCTTGTGAGGTTAACTATTGTTTAAAATTGAGCAACTCTGGGAGACTGAGAACAGAGAACTGCCACAAGGCAGAGAGGCTCAATTCAACTTGCCATGGTTCTATGGTCAGAAACAGTCTTGTGGGTGGTTGTGCACGACAGCTAGGAAGCCTCCAGGAACTGAAAGTTAGAGGGAAAAGCATCATTGCTCTCCTGAGTCCTGGACCAGATTTTATCAATTGAAAGTAACTCAGAAATTGACAATTTCTGAAAGACTCGACCTCTGGGACAGCTTATCTGTGAAGCTCCAGTGGAATATCGACACACACACCTGCAGGATGACTGATACTTTTTAAAAGGTGTAAAAGCAAGAAGACTTTGTTGTATAGACTTCAGGACTATACTTGCTTCCCTACCCCTGATGTCCCTGTGCGATGCTCCCCAACTCAAACATAAACCACCTTGGGCATGATCAGTGAAGTCTTCAGAAGGATGAAAGAACCTGTCTGGCCTAAAGGGTTAAAACAGGCTTCTGTTACACAAAGAAGGTACATTACTACAGTGAAGACAACTGGAAGACACTGAACATGGGGGCCACACAGGTTTGATAGCAGTATGCACCACAGGAAAGACAGGAGTCCACAACTAAGTCAGCTGAGCTCTAGAGACAAAACAGCTCAATAAGAAGATTGTCAAATACAGCCAAAAGGGACATGTTAGCAGATGATCAAATCACAAGAAAGAAATGTAAGAAACCAACATTGCATGACTCTTCAGAGATACTACAGGGTGAAATGAACAAGCCAGGTGTGGTGGCACACGCCTTTAAACTCAGCACTAGGGAGGCAGAGACAGGTGGACCTCTATGACTTCAAGGCCAGCTTGGTCTACATAGTGAGTTCCAGGATAGCTAGAGCTACATAGCCTGTCTCAAACAAACAAACAAACTGCAAAATGTATACAAATAACAGTCTAATTCAATCCGTGACCTAGGAAGGAACGCCAGGAACATAAAGCAATAGTCAGAAGCTTGGGAGATGGTTAGAAAGTACGCTGGATGTCCTTCAATGAATGAATGAGTAGAAAAAACATGGCACATATATTTGATGAAAGGTTAGTTAGCCACACAGAAAAATGAAAAGGCCTTTGAAGGAAAATAAATGGAACTCAAATTACTACAAACAGCATTATTCCTTATCTTCTTTAAGTGTGTGTATGCCATGCAATTAGAAAGGGGACCATGAAAGAAGTGGACAAGGTCTACAAAGTGAGTCCAGGATGCCAAAGGCTACACAGAGAAACCCTGTTTAAAAAAAAAAAAAAAAAAAACAAAAAAAAAAGAAACAACAAAAAAAAAAAAAAAAAAAAAAGGAAGAGGATGATGGGCAAGAAGGGGACAGCAGAGAGGGAGGGCAGAAAGTAAAGGCACTGTAGTAGAGTAACATATAAAGACGTAAATATGTGCAAATTTCATAATGAGACCTGTTACTTTGCATGTTAGTTTATTCAATGGTTAGATTAGATTGGTAGACAGATATCAAGTGAGAAAAAAAGAATATGTTCAAGAAAGATGTAACTACTAAACAGCTAAATAACACATACATAAAGCAACAATGACTGGGTTAAATAACTACTATACAGATACCAAATTAAAACATAATATTAAATAGCTGTGATTACTGATATAGCTATTATTTTCCAATTGTCCTTACTCAGCTGAAATAAAGGCTGCATATAAATCTGATACAGAAGTGCCTCAGAATTATGGAAAGGTCAGAGGCAGACAGGTAAGACACTAGCTGGGTATTGTTTCATTCTGACTCAAGTCTCCAAATGAGTGCAACTGTAAATTATAAGCCAGGGATTCACACATGATGGTCAACCAGGTCACTTTAGTAATCTTCACAGTTTGAATTAGGAGGTCAGATCCCTTTTAAGATCTGGTATAATATGTGTATGGTGCCATATGCCAATAATCCCAGCATACTGGAGGCTGGGATGGGAGGGTCATTAGTTGGACGCTATTCTAGGTCACATAAACACATATCCTCTCAAAAAAAAAAAAAAAATCCATAACACAATCTACAGTAAGTATTGCTACTTACTCAGTGGAAAATAGGATTTTGCAATAAGTAGGCTTTCTCCAGTCTTCCTGACTTACCGTTAGAAAAAAAATTTCTCTAAAAATAGAACAAAATCACGGGTGAAAAAATGATAAATTTACTTTTTTATCTGTCTGTTTTCATAAAAGGAGATTCAGCAAGCAAGATGCAATTCTACAGTAGTGAAGATGACTTCTTTTTTTAATTTTCCTTCACGCTTATATAGACACAGTTGTGAGAGACACATAATGGACTAGGACATCACAATACATACATTACACAGAAGAAATTGAAGGAACTTAACTCACCATTTCTTAGGCTTTGACAGTGGTTTGTATTTGCTGTATTTTACACGCCATTCAAGAACTTCTTTGCAGCGCTGACAAACACCATCATGAAGCTTTGCATTAATTTTCTAAAAACAAAAATAAATAAATAAAGAATCTCATCCATAAGCCAATATGGTAAACCCCATTAAAAGGTTCATAGGAATGTCTTCAAAATAATCTTGGGTGGGCAAGATGGCTCAGCAGGTAGAGGTGCTTGCCACCAAGCCTGAAGAACCTGAGTTTAAACCCCTGAACTACATGGTGGAAGAAGAGAACCAATTCCTGAAAGTTGTCTTCTGATTTCCAAGTGCATGCTACAGAACACACAACCACACACATCATGCAAAATAAATAAAAACAATCGATTTAAAAGTGAAGTGCAATAACTTAACTTTCATCTAAGATTCTACAACACAGTATGTGTTTTATACACATTACTTAATTTGGTTCTTTATAAAGGTAGTAATTTCTAACCTGCCAACATGTTAGCGAGTTTCCAAGGTGACTCTGAGAAAGCCTTCCTCATTGGCCTGATGTATTAAATCAAGTCTAATATTGGACAATTAAGACACATGGATTTTCCTGTTTTTAAACTAGACCTAAATAAAAATGTAATAAAAAAAGAAACACAGATTATTATTTCAACAATTCAAATTCTACCAACAACTGAATTAAAATGAAAAAATGGCATTATCAGTTTATTTGTGGTAGCAGTAACTGAAAGTTAAGATGTACTACCAAGAAGCAAGCAGGAAGCCAAGGGCACTTCATTTTTTTTTTATGTTCTCATGTAAGGAAAATTGTTTTACAAAAGTTCCTTGGAGGCCCAGCCTCCAACAGACAAAACTCCTCCAGATCACTTGGTTTCATGAGAATGTGTCATGAATGTAAACATGAATGTTCACATGGACAGCTAGTGAAGTCCCTTCTTCACAGGAAGAAAACATTTACAATTTTATTCTCAAAATGTATTTGTATAAATAGGCAAGAGTTTAAAGAATTCTGAGAATCCTATAATTTCTTTTGACAAAAGAAGGTTGATCTTTGTCCACTGTAGAGAACATCTTAAGTTTATTTATTTATTTTTGCTTCTTTTGTCTCCTTTTAAAAATTTTTCCAGGGAGGGAGAAAAGCACATTACAGGAGACACAATTTCTTTTGATGGCCATTTGATAATGACTTAAAAACACAATATTAGACTAGGTCCAGATATTAGACTAGGTCAACTGAGGCAAACAACTGAAAAGGCACCTGCTAGGTGTAAAAGCTGACCAGGGTGAGACACTCCGACAAAACATTTATTCTAAGAGGATATATTTCAAGGGCATTTTTAACATCCATAAATTATGCTTTAAATACCTACATCTCAGCTGAACGCTGGTAAAGAATATATTCTGTTACTTATGAATTACATATGGGTTTACTCCTTCTTTTCTGATATAGCGAGTCCCAGGTAAAGCAAGTTCAGCATGCCTCTATGTTCAATGTCACTATGCTTCACTACAGAGAAAGGAGCTCCATGCCTGCACAAACTCCTCTTCCTTTGCTCCTGGGCATTTTGTTGCCACATACAAGGATGGCTAAGTAACACAGACTTCAAAGTCATAATTCATCAACTGTCTTCCATTATCTGTTGCCTGGAATATCTTGAAACTTGCATTTGTGTGATTTAACAGTTACAAGTTAATGTCTTGGAACCAAAGATACAACGTGAAACAAACTTTCTTCTATCAAGTATTCTTAGAATGCAGGAAATTTCATTACCTGCAATTGTAGTACATTCACATGCACTGTTTGCCAACCAGGAGGCATTAGTTGGTTTCTTGTTTGTTTCTCTATGCAATTTCTGACCAGTTTGTCCTGATTTATAAAGCCCTGCAGAGTTTGGAAACTGGTTTCCTTAGGGTGGAACAGCTGCAGAACAAAACAGGTCTTTGTTGTAACGTGTTCTGTGAGTGATCAGCCAGGCAGTATAAATGGTAATCTTGTTCAGGTTCATATCAGCAAATGGAACTGCTACAAAATCAACGTGATTTTTATATATTAAGAAATGAGTGAGGATGACAACAAAGAGTATGTTCACTTAAAAAATACATACATATAGAAAAAGGGGCAATTCCAGAGAGGTGAGCAAAGACAGCCAGATCCTCCTTTCAGGAATTGTTCTATGTTGGGTAAAAGAGATGGCAATCTCTTGCCTTACACACATCTAAAGCTCCTTTGGCAATTCATTTTAGAATACCCCTAAAGGCAGGTAACAGACTACTGTGCAAATACAAATTAAACTTGCTTTATAAAAAAGTTCAACCAGTTCAACAGGCTGCTTTCCAATCTTTTGTATGGTTTTCTGTTTTGAGACAAGAGTCTTGCTATATAGTAGTTTTGGCTATTCTGGAACTTAGTGTGTAGCCCAGGTTGGCCTTAAACTCACGTCAAAATACTCCTGCCTCAATGTCCTAAGTATAGGCAACACAGGTATACCCCAGCATACACAACTTCC
>NW_026592510.1:15401708-15428708 GCF_907164565.1 Psammomys obesus | reverse complement strand
GTCCTAAGTATAGGCAACACAGGTATACCCCAGCATACACAACTTCCAGAGTGTTAAAGGAGGAAAATTCCACATACTTAGGAATTAGTTAGAAAATCAGTTACAGAAAAATGAAATAAATACTTCTTAAAAGTCAGAATAAATTTAACACATCAAAAGACACTCCTATTGGAACACAGAGATAAAGTTTTAAGAATGCCTTTGCTTATCAGTCCATACCAGCATAAGTTACAGTGTTATTATCCCAGCTCTGAAGATTCTATTGCCATACAACAAATCTTCCGTAATAGAATAGCACAATCACAAATAGGAACTGGATAAGAATTTAAAGTCCTTGGAAGGTAGCAAGAGCAAACTAACTCTAACATGCATCAACAGGCAGATAAGCATTTCATAAGCTACAAAGTATCACTTCACAGAAAGAAGATATCATTTGGGAAAAGAAAGGAATTTAAAACAACCATAATTTTTTTCTTTAGGATTTTTTGGTATGAAGTAATTCTTTCAGTGCTGAATCCTAAATAAATGTAGATGGTATATTTCATTTCTCTTAATTGGAAAAAAAAAAAACTTTTAAAGGAAAACGTCTACTACAATTGCTGCCAACAGGGACCACCACAGATGGGCCTGGCTCTTTACCGTGCAATCTTGCTACAGGTGGAGTTTTACTCTGAGACACCTACATTACTGTTCTCTGGAAATAGGAACTTTTATAAAGTTAATTAAAGCTCTTTCTCTCTCTCTTTGGGTGTGTGTGTATAAGAGAGAGGTTTGAATAGGTATGGCACACACTCATGTGTTTGAATGCTTGGCCCATAGGGTACGGCACTATTAGGAGGTGAGATCTTGTTGTAGTAGGTGTGCCCTCATTGGAGGAAGTGTGTCACCGTGGGGGTAAGACTCTGAGGTCTCCTATGCTCAAACTATACCTAGTGTGGCAGTCTCCTTCTCCTGCCTGCAGATCGAGATGTAGAACTCTCAGCTCCTTCTCCAGCACCATGTCTGCCTGCATGCTGCCATGCTTCTTGCCATAATGGACTACACCTCTGAAACTATACGCCAGCCCCAGTTAAATGTTTTCCTTTATAAGAGTTGCTGTGGCCATGTTGTCTATTCAAAGTAATAAAACAAGAACTGAGACACAGAGAGAAAAACATTCTTGCTCTGGTATACAGGGAACAGAATACTGAGTGAATATATGTTATTCACATAGGCATGGCCTCAGGCCCACTAAGGAATGGCAGGGCCTTCTCCCTGGGTGAGGATGACCCATGAAAAAGCCTTCCTCTGGTCCAAGTGTAGATGCTGACTCTTTGGGGAAAATGTTAGCCATATGCCCCCCCCCCATCCCCTTCATGTTTATAGCCTGAGACTATTCCCCTGCAGAAACTGCTCCTACAGAGTTTTTAGCTAAGCCTTGTCTCCTTGATCCAGCTGTATACCACAAACCCTGACTCCTTGGTTCAACTCCATATAATAAACACACTGAGCTCCCAGGGTACTTCTCCAGCAGAGAGCCCAGACTAGCCAATCTCAGCATTCTTTCTGTTTATCCATCTGTCTCTCTGTTCGTTGTTCCCTTGCCACCCTGGTCAGGCCCAAGTCCATGCAAGGATTTGCACTGGGAGTTCAGTCTTGGCCTCCCAATTCCCAATCCTTAACTTTTAAAAACATTCTTGTATCCAAATTCTGACTACAGGAGAAACACCTCACAAGGACTTCCATAACAATTAGAACGTGGAACTATTCACTAGCTAGGACCTATGAGCTACTTTTTTTGTACATGTGAAGCCACTGAACTTCACTTCTTCTACATCATTTTAAACCCCTTTAATTCAGATAGGTCACCATAAAACATGAAGTCTCTCACAAAATAAATACAGACAATACAAAAAACAAAACAACAACAAAAGAAAACCAAACACTGGGAGGAATCAGAATGAGGCCAAGATACAGAAAGCAGGGAGAAGCCCAGTGCTGGGAGCACAGCTGGAGTGGAGCTGCTGGAGATGGGCCACAGCTGAGAGCCAGTGTCCCAGCAGGTGCTGAAGTGGAACTTGCTGTCGGTAACAAGGCAAGTCCGGTTTCTCAGAAGCAGTATGCCTATTCTTGTTGCTGAAACCCAGTTATCTTCCCCCAAAAGATTATATAGTGTGATACAGTAAGCGAAGCTTCAAAGCTTTCTACCATACAAAGCATTTCAGGAAAATGTGTTCTCTCCCAGGGTTCACTGTAAACCTCAGTTACACTGCTCAGACAGACACACTCAAAAAGGTTCTAATACTAAAGGTTCTGAAGATGCAGATCCTTGATGGTCACAGGTCTGTAGGAAGGACCTGTACATCACAAGACCATTTTGAAGTAATCTATCATCATCACCTAGGCCCTCCTATCATGAAAAATGTCAAATCTGCACAAAAGTTAAAACAAAACTATCTGGTATGATGGCTCATGTCTGTGATCTAAGACTTGGGACACTGAGGCACAAAAATGGCCATGAGTATAAGACCAGTTAGACTAGAAACTGTGACTTTATCTCAAAAAAAAAAAAAAATATATATATATATACACACACACACACACAGATACATATGTGTATACATATGTGAATACATATATATGTACATGGCACAATACTTAAAGACAATCACAGAGCGTTTGTCCGTTCCCTTTTCACATGTGTACACACTTAAGTTACAGACAGGAAAGCATTTCATCATACCCAAGAAACAAAGGCTCTAAAGCCGTATGTTGTTACTGTACTAAAACTCATGAAAAACAGCTCCCTAACACTATGACTGTAGACAACCTATATTGCTCCCAGCCTTTCAGACCTGCCTTCCCTACACAGGCCAAGATGAAACAGTATGTTTTGGAACACAGCGAAATATTCCACACTTAGGATTTATCTTCTTCACATTGTAATTTAACATTCCATCCTCCCCAGGAACACTACCTTTAATTGCTAACCTGTGATTTTCCAGATATAGCAGAGGAAGGGTGCAGCCACCTGAGGGGCTTTGGCTCTCCTGGTGACAGTGGTATCCTGCTGTACTGCAGTTTACTCATCACTGAAGGACACCTGGAGTTTTGTGGTGTTTGGGTTTTAACAGACACCTACGTATAAGGTTTTATTTGGACATGTTTTTATTTCTCTTAGCCTTGAACCTCTGTTTTTTTTCACTTTGCTTGAGACAGGGTTCTGCCACGTATATGTAGCCCAGACTTGCCTGGGCCTCACTATGGAACCTCGTGGTCTTGTGATTTTCCTGCCTCGTTCTCCCAGATACTGGGATTACAGTAAGAGCCACCACATCATAGCTTTAACCTGATAATAGGAAACGTGACTGCTACTCTCAGGGTTATCTGGGTAAGTTACTGAGTTTTACTATTCCAGAGAATGAGTTAGGAATAAAATTAACCCAGAAATGTTTCTCAAGTGAGTGCTACTAAGGAAATATCAACAGAGAAATGTAAAATCAACTCATTACTACTTTACATTTTAAGAAAATATTATTTTGCAATATTACTATTTAGAGATTAGTTATTAACATTTTGAAACTCTTATTTCTGCAGCACTGCTAATTAGAGGTAAGCAACAAACAATTTTTCATATTAAAAAAAGCCCAGTAGTCTAAGTATTTAAATATTTAAAAAAAACAGCCTAGTATTCTAAAATACCCAGTTTGCATGTATGTACCAAATATGTTTTGGTTTTAAAAAAAGATTTATTTATTTACTATGTATACAGTGTTCTGACTACATGTATGCCTGCACACTAGAAGTGGGCACTAGATCTGATTATAGATGGTTGTGAGCCACCATATGGTTGCTGGGAATTGAACTCAGGACCTCTGGAAGAGCAGACAGTGCTCTTAACCTCTGAGCCATCTCTCAAGCACCCTATGTTTGGTTTTAATATGTATCATTTTAGTTAAAGATATCCAAAGCATAAAGTGAGACACAACTCTATTGTGAGATTAGAATAACAGTTTCCCCAAAGTCCATCTTTCATTCACTGTAAACTTATTACAAGTCTAAAACACCAATAGGAGAGAAGCAAAATATACATTCCTCAGAATGCTCCTTGCAGTGGGTAAACTAGAACCTAAACTTTCCTAGAAGCCAGGAAAGAATGTTGGTTCATCCCTGCCACTTCCCTTGTTTGCTCAACGTCATCTGCAATAATAAACAATCACATTTTCACCAGGAAACTGAATATAAAATGAGTTTGGGTCATTACAAACAAGGGACTACTCTCTAAGTTGGCAGATCTATTGTTAGTTGCAATTAAACAGAGAGGGCCTGTGCATACACTGGTTTATTTCCATAGTCAAGCACACATCTTGGATTTTCACTGACGAACTACATGTAAACACTCACTTAAATGGCACCACAGCAGCCTGCAGGAGGGGAAATGTGCTGTTATGTCTTTCTTGCAGTAGGGGAAACCTTCTACGGCTTCAACTCACTTTTTCTTTCTCTGGTGCTGGGGAGCTAAGGCAGGGTCTTGCCCAAACAGCAACCATCCCAGCTCTATTCACTCATTGGTAAAGAAGAATATTCGACAACTATTTCCCTTTTTTTCCAAATTATTTTCTACTTTTATCTGTGTGTGTCTGCGTGTATCCATGACACATGCAAATGGGTGATTTGAAGCTGGAGTTACAGGCAGCTGTGAGTTATGCATCATGGGTGCTTTAGAACCAAACCTGGGTCCTGGGAAGAGCAGCAAGAACTCTTAACCACAGAACCACCTCACCAGGCCCAAGCACTGCACTCTTAAAATACCGAAACTTTAAAAGACTAGTGAGAGCTTGAAAAAGAAACTCCAGTAGAAAGACTTTGATTCTTTCCACTCTGATCCTATTTACAAGAGCATGCAGCAAGTAGAAGGAAATACCTGCCTCCTTCCGTGACAGGGATCAAACTTAGGGCCTTGAGAATGTTCGGTAAGCACTCTACCATTGTGCAACATCCCAGCTAGAAAATATTTTAAATAAAGAATGTACAAATGTGACACTAAGTAAAACTCCAAGAACACAAAATATTACCTCTAGGAAAATCTACCTTAAAATGGTGAGAACAGGATTACTCAGTGTTTTAAGATAATGTGTTTTCAGTTGGAAAGCTGCCTTCACTACTGACTTCAGGACATTTCCAGCAAGAAAATAATCCAAGAAAAATTGCTCTGAACAGAAACAGAGTTGAAGTTCTGGGCTCACAGACACAAACCTTTTCTCTATCACATTTCACTGTAAATGCTGAAAGTGCCCACAGTTCCACCTGGGGATGGTTTGTCTTTCTTGAAAGTAAGATGCATCCAAGAGGAAAGGGAGTATCTTCAACCCACCCGGTCCATTCAGCATCCCTGGCTGAGACTTCCTGGTTAGTCATCAGCTTCCTCCTTCTCAGGGCAGGTGCCTGTGCAGTCATCCTTTGCTCTCTGACTATTTACTCAAGGTCAACTGAATGCATAACTTCAGCATTAGCAATGAGACTTCAGCTCTAACTAATGTGATAATTTGATGTGGCCAACAGCACAGGAGATAGCAGAAACTCTTGCTGCCTCCAATCCACACATTCAAAAGCAGTCACTATCTTAGCAATCAAATCTGTTCTTTCTCTGTCCCACATATCATCTTTAAAAAGGCTCCTTCTTGGCTCCCGTAAACAAATTCCAGGTCACTTTTTACTCCTTGAGTGGATTCTAAGAAAGCAAAAATATCTGCCAAACTGCTGCCATACCCTGTGAATTTATTGCTATTCAATAAATTGACATAAGAGAAATGCAAAGCACGTTCATCTGCGTTTCTGACAAAGCATGGTCGTGACACTTAACAAATGCAAGGCTCTGAATTTGATCCTCATCACTTTAAAACAACAAAGCAAAGCAACACAAGTGAACAAACCCAAACACAGAAGTCGAGGAGGCTTGGAGGAAAAATCAATTACAACAGTTATCTGTTTTCATTGTACAGTATCTTTCATATTTAGAATGTTAAATACCTGTTTCGATAATGTCACGCATCTCTAGAATTCTGTCCTGCAAGTAAAGTTACTAAACAATGACTATCAAGCTCTCATCTCAAGCCCATCAAAATTCTTTTTGTCTAGTTTTATTACTTTAAGTGCCTCATACAAATGGAAATTCAGAGCTTTTTTTTTTTTTTATAGTACAGTGTTTTACTACGGTTTTTGTCAACAATATTGGACATACATATAAATCACAAGCTTAATTATTGCTGTTCTAGAAATCAGTTGTCATTGGATTATTCTGACTGTTGAAACCCTCAGTACCTTAAATTATGTTTACTAAGCAGGAAACCAAGAATATGAGCCATACATTTGCATTGATAGAGTGATCAAGACATTATGAATACTACCCTAAAATCAATCAATAAATAAGATGTTGTCTAAAAGCAGAGTTAAGGGGAGAAACTAATGAGATGAAAATTATGATAGGGATAATAGCATTTATAGGGTTTCAGACTGGCCTTTGAGAGTAAGCATATATTATCTCATTTAATCCTTGATGCGCACATGTGTCCCTGCCACTCTTTCTATTCATCCCAACTAATTTCATCTGCATATTAGATGGATATTTTCCAGGTTAAGAACTCATTCCTTAAGCCCTGGCACCTTTATATTACTTGATCACATATAATGGAACTTTCAGGGTTATTCTAAGTCTGTAGCTAGAGCCTATTTAAACATCCTAGAATTAGTACCTTTGGGAAAACGACTAACAAATGAAGAATACTATCAATGGATGAGTGCCCCACTTTCTTTAAATTTTTTTAATCTATTACAATTTATTCATTTTTTATCCCAGCTGTAGTCCTCTCCCTCATCCCCCCAATCCTGCCTTTCTTTCCTCTTCTCCTCCCATATCCCTTCCCCAGTCCACTGATAGGGGAGGACCTCCTCCCCTTCAATCTGACGCTAGCCTATCAGGTCTCATCAGGACTGGCTGCATCATCTTCCTCTGTGGCCTGGTAAGGCTGCTCCCAGCACTCTCCCACGCTCAGGGTGAGGTGATCAAAGAGCCAGCCACTGAGTTCATAATACAGAGCTTTTATCATTTTGTAACTAGCTTATTTCACTTAGCAGTATCATCAAGGGTCACAGATGCAGAATACCTCACAAATTTTCATCCTTGAAAATGTTTATAATATGAGGGGAGGGAAAGAAGGGGAAACTTCAGTGGGGATATAATACATAAGAGAAGAATTTTTTAAAAATTGAGGAAAATGCTAATAATGTCCGCCTACATGTATGTAATATACTTTGCTTACACAGTCATAGCTCTGTAGCTGTTTTTGACTGCTTCCCACTTCTAGCTGTCATAAGCAATCTGCTATAAACAATCCCAGCTTTCAATTTTTTTGGGCATATATCAGAAGCAGAGTTTGAAGAGATTCAATAACTCTGCTTCTAACTTTTTATATGTTATTTTGTATCACTGCCCGTATACACATCTTTATGCTAATGGCATACTATTTCATTAGCTTTGCCATAATTATTGAAATTATGAAATGCAGTTCTCCCTCTTCGTTCTTTTTCAAGATTCCTTTGGTTATTTGGAATCCTTGAGATTTTGTGTGAGATAAGACTTTGTATGACGTCTGCATAAAAGTGCCTAGAGCTCAAAATTGGATTGAACTGAAATTGTAGATAACTTTAGTAGCACTGATATCTTAATATTAAATCTTTCAATCCATGAACATGAGGTATTTTTCATTTACCTAATGCCTTCTATTACTTTTAAATCAGCAATGGCTCACAGTTTTCACTGTCAGTTTATATCTTTAGCCAATTCTGTTTTCATTTTTCACCAACTATTATAAACTAATTATTTAATTCCCTTTTCAGAGTACTCAGTTTTAGTTGACAGACATGTAACTCATGTTAATATATGGACTTGTTTCTTGTTACTGTGCTGAATGCGTTTACTCGTTTTAACTGATGGAGTCGGGAATTTTTTATATCTAAGGTCATAATAGCTATTAATAGAGTTAATTTTACCTTTTTTTAATTTGTGTGCATTTTATGTCCCTTTTCTTACATAACTGTCCTGGCTTCAAGATCTAGTAATAATTAACAAAAGCAGACAAGCAAGAACACTTCCATGTTTAGGCTGGGTGTGTTGGTGCAGATCTATAATACCACCACTTGGAAAGCTAAGACAGGAAAATTTTAAGTTCAAGCTCAGCCTCAGTCACATAGACAGACTTTGTCTCATCAACTCAGAGCAAGCAAGCAAGTAAAAAATAAAAAAAAAAAAAAAGCAAAACAAAGACGACCTTTTATACTTTCAGAGCTGAGTATGATGCACTCTGTAGAATTTTATTAGTGGCTTTTTAAAAATTTTGAGATAGCCTTTCGATAGCAGGTTGTTGAGTGTTTTTATTATTTTGTCAACTTTTTACAACTTAGTTCCAATGATCATATTAATTTTTCTTTTGTTTACTCTGTTCATATAGTACCTTAAAAGTGCTGAATTATCCTTATGTCTTAGGAATGATTCTCACTGGACTTTGATGTTTAATCCTTTATTATTTATTTTTATGTGTATGTGTATGTGCCTATATGAATGTATGCTATAGGGCTTCAGGTTATCCACAGAGGCCAAAAGAGGGTGTCAGATGCCCTGGAGCTGGAACTGTGAGCCATATAATATGGGTGCTGAGAAATGAACTTGCACCCTCTGCAAGATCAGCTCTTAACCACTGAGCCATCACTTTGGCCTGTCTAATTCTTTTTCTTTCCTGTTGAGTTGAATTTGCTATCATTTTCTTTTGCCTAGGGAAATTTTACCTTAGTGCTTATAACAGCTGTCACATTACCAAGTGCTGGTAATAACCACTGAAAGTGGGAAGGACTCAGCTTAGTCCACAGTCCTGAGCTATGTTGATTCTGTTTCCTTGGTGAGGCAGTATCATGTGGTAGAGGATATGTACTTTATAGAGATGAGTAAAGACAAAAGATGGTAAAACTTTCAAAGTCACATCTACGAGTGACCTACTCCACCTCCTAAAATTTACTCATTAAAAAATACCAACAGTTAGAGGCCTAGACTTTAACACAGCCTAGGGCAGGACACTTCAGACTCCAGCAATATCTGAAGTGTTTTATTGCTGTGATGAAACACCATGACCAGATAATTTACAAAAGGAAGCTTTTAAATGTAAGCTTGCTTAAAATTTCAGCGAGTTAGTCCATAATCATCAATGCAGGCAGTGGTAGAAGGCAGGCATGTAGGAGGCCGAAGAAGTAACTGAGAGTTCACATCTGATCTACAAATTGTAGTAGGGAGTGAGAATGGGTTTGCATGATCGTTTGAAACCTTAAGACCCACTCCCAGTGGCATACCTCTTTATCCTTTCTAAACAGTTCCCTCTAACTAGGGATCAAGCAATCAAACATATGTGCCAAGGGGGCCATTCCTATCCAAAAGACTACAGTGAGATTGGTCTGTGTTTTTCTTGTAGTGTCTTCATTTGCCTTGGAATCATGGGAATGCCATCACAGAAAGAGTTAGAACTTACCTCCTGTAGTCTTGGGGAAGTCTTGAGTTTTCCTTTAAATGCCTGCTGGACTATCCCAGTGAAGGCATCAGGTTTAGGGTGCTTCTTCATTGGGGATTTTTGTTATTATAAATTGATTCAGGATTCCACTCCTTTACGATTCAGTCTAGGTTCTGTACTTCTAAGATCCTACCCATTTCAAGCAGATTATTCAATTTGTTGGCAGCAAATTGTTGAAAGTATCTTTTATAATTGTTTTTAATTGGGTAGAATTGATATAAATTTTTCAATTTTCATTTTTGGTTATTTGAGCCTTGTTGTTAGTTCACCTAGGTAAAAGTTTGCCAATTTTGTTTATATTTAAAAACTTTCTTTTATTTTTTGAGATTATAATAACTATATCATTTCCCCATCCCTTTATTCTCTCCAAACCCTCATACACACCTCCTTGTTCTTTTTCAAAATCATAGTCTCTTTTTTCATTAATTGTGGTTACATACATGTGTGTATGTGCCGCTAAACACATAAATATACCTGATAATTCTTTTGGATCCATTGATTTTTTTTCTGTCTTTTTTAAATATTCATTTTATTTATCTTTGCTCTAATATATCCTTCCTTTTGGTGTGGTCTCTGTTTTCCTTGGTTCTTTCCAGTTGCACTGCTAACATAGGATACTTCTGATTTTTGATATTTGTTTTCTGCAGAGTGCTGCTTCAGTGTATCCATGTAATGTTATGTTGCTTTCATTTTCATATAAATATTTTACCATTTTCCATGTGATTTCATTGATATATTTGATACACACTATGTTTAATTTCTATAAATTATGATTTTTTAAAGTTTTTTCTGACTTCAGTTCTTCTATTACTGATTTCTAATTTCAGTACAGAAAAATTCCACTGAGCAGTATGATTTTTATCATCTAAAATCCATTGTATTGAGACTTGAGAAGGTGTACTTTGTTGCTATTGGGTAGTGTTCCTTACAACAGGCTGACTGTGGTTTTCAGTCCTCTGTTCCTGCTTATGTTCTGTCTAGTCCGATCCATTATTCAAGCTCTTCACCAAGGACTTCACCTGTCACTGAGCTACTTCCCCCATCAAGTCTCTGGACTTTTGCTTCATACGGTTTTGGTGGTCTGTTATTACATACATTAAAGATTTTAATTATATCTTTCCATATTAATTTTTAATACAATGTCTTTTGTCTCTTGTAATTTTTTTTTAATTTGAAGTCTATTTTGTCTGACATTTGTAAATCGATTACTGCTCCCTTTCAGTTAATATTTGCATGAACTATTATTTCCATCTTTTAACTCTGAATCTATATATGACTTTGAATCATAGGTTAGTCTCTTACAGACACTATACAGTCACATAATATTTGAAAATCCATTTC
The DNA here is from genome assembly GCF_907164565.1 of Psammomys obesus. Lineage (NCBI taxonomy): Eukaryota > Metazoa > Chordata > Mammalia > Rodentia > Muridae > Psammomys > Psammomys obesus. The sequence continues at coordinate 15,417,777 of NW_026592510.1, read as the reverse complement.
AATCTCTACCATTTGACTGGAGAGCTAAGCTATAATTTTTCCCTACTGAAAAAAGTAGTGTTCCAATACTGAGATTATCAAATTGCTCCTATGTCTTTTATTTTCAAACACCACCTCACTGAGTAGATTTGAATTCATTCTGTAACCTAGGCTGACCATTAATTGTGCAATCTTCCTCACTCAGCCAGCCAAGTTGCTTGGATCACATGTCAACACCATAAGTATTCTTTGCCTTATACCAGACAGTGGTACATACTGCTCAAGTATCTCAATGTTAGTTGTTTACACCAGTAATTACTGCAAGAAATAACTTAAGTGAGAAAGGTTTTGTTTTGGCTTGTGGCTTGAGGAGCTACAGACTATCAAAGAGGGGAAAGGGTGTAGACAGGCAGCTCCATGGTTGCAGGAATGTACAGCTAGGCCTCCTCACCTCACATCTTGGCAGACAAGAAGCATAAGGTATACAAAAGTTAGTAGAGTCACCCTAGAAATCCTCAAGGCTCTCCCCTAGTGACCTGCTTCTTCCAATGAGGCTCTATTTCCTAAAAGTTCTACAACGTCCAAAATAACAGAGGCTGAGTGTTCAAACACACAAGCCTATGGCAGTCACTTCACATTAAAACCACAGCAACTATTAAACCACCATTCTAATTTTCATCAAGAGATTACTAGCGAACTAAATAAACTGAATACAAAAGACTGTTACCATAAATTCATAGACCACATGCCTAATCCTTCATAAACATTCTTCCTGCTATTTTTACAACATTTCTGTGGTTAGGAGCAGGTACTAATTATCCTAATTTTGCAGATGAGAAACCTGAAGCTCAGAGAATAAAGAGATTTACTTGAGGTCACAAAATTAATCAGGAACATCAGAGACCAAACTCATTAAAAAGTGACTATTAGCTTAGGGCGTGGAGGTAAGTTAAAAGTGGAAAGTATCCCCCTACAATTTCCAGGGTCTTTTACATATTAAAAATGAAACAACAATAAACCCTGCATCCAATTTTGCAGAGCATACACATTTCCACATATAAGGTATTATAACTTGATCCTAAATGGTATACTGGTATGCTAACTGCTTTGTAAATAAGAGTAAACCTAAGTCAACCTTTGCAGTAGATAGTAATTTTTTTGCCTAAAGAACATAAACATAAAACTCTAATTCAGAGAAGAAAATATCTTAACTAAGCACTTTTCTAAAAGAGGGGGATTTTTACAACTATTCACCGTGGTGTTCACAGAGTCAGTCCCCTGTGAGATTTAAACAATGAATGGTCAGTAACAGGCAGCAACCTGGACCAACCTGTGTACAACTGAACTGGAATGCAAAGAGCCCAACTCAAACAGCAACATGCAAGTGTCACGAGGCAACACACTTGCTTTTACAACCACTCATTAAAGCTTAGTCACAATCTTGTCCAACCAGTAAGGTATGCCCCAAGTTAGTGATCTTTAAAGAGACAAGCTAGTAACCATTGCTAGACAGGTCTAGGAATACCCCTTCCTTCCTAATGGCATCTATTAGGAATGTGGGAATTTAACTCTTTCAAGTAAGTAACAAACAAGAAAGCCACAGACCAAATGACTTATGTTTCAAAATAAATATATGCATCAAGTCATACACTTGGGGGAAATAATAAATGAGCAATTACCACCTGGAAGCTAGCAACAACCTCAAAGATAATTGCCTTGTTCTGACCACACTTATGTCACAAGAATAATCTACTTGCACTAACAATGTGTTGAAAAGTTAAGTCACCCGAGTGGGATAATCTAGGTTTATTCTGTGATTCATTTGGTTTAAAGCTCAATTTTCACACATGACTTTACCAATGTTCAGTTAAAAACATTTTCTCATTGTTAAAAGAAAAATAGTACAATGATGTTTTTGAGGTAATAAAAATGTAAAGCCAAGAAATAAAAGTAGATATTAATGAATAATGTAGATCATCTATAAAAACTACAGTACAACAACATTTTATTTCTGGAGTTTTCCTGTACTTCTAGTTTGTACTATAATGCTTTTCAGTGTCTTCTCAAATCATCCTGTATGGAGTGAAGAAAGCAGTATTGTTTAACGTTATTTTAACTTAGGGAGTCAATGTAACTCATCCAGGGCTGTATATAGAGTGACTCAGTAGCTACACTAACAGACTGTTTGTCTTTCTGGAACTCCAAATTTAGGACTCTTTCCAACATATCAACCTATAAATGTGTCACAGACTAGAATTAAAGATGGTATGTATTACAACTATCTCTGTTATTCATGGGAACTGCTCAAAAAAGTAAAAAAAAAAAAAAAAAAAAAAAAAAAGTATATATCTGGCACTGCACATAACACTTCAAAGATTCCAAAGACTGATCATCCTTAAAACCTCATTGGAGATCAAGCTGATCCCTGATGATACTTAATATCCCACTGGAAAAACTAAAGCAATGCATATGAAACTAATCTGAAAAGCAAGCAATTTGTAAAGGTAATATGGTGTTTAAAATAAGAGGTTAACCGGGCTAGCTTCTTCAAACTGGGTTTTCAGGAGGGTTTAGACAACAGACTTAGGCTAATTCACAGCCTTCAAGACTCAAAAACCACCATCTCATTGGCATTCAATGCTCTAGGAATAAAGCCTTGCTTCTGGGTAGTTCTCTGACATCTAAGTCACAGCTCAACACTACAAACAACTCAAAATTCAAGACTCCCTATATAATATTCCATAGACACTGGCCCACTGGCCATGTTGAGAAACCTGAAGCCTTGAAGTGTAGCTTGGAGCTGCTGGGAAGTTTTATCAAGAGCTCAAAACCTCATTCCCAATGACATATCTTTTTCACCACAATATTCTCGTAAAGTACTTGACATCCTTTTATCTCAAGCCTAGGGCTTTGTCCATGTTTAAAGAAACTTTATTCTTACATTGCTTGTCCTCTGTAGTTCCTTTACACAAGCTGGTTGCTCAGTTGGGTTCTTCAAATCTCAAGTTCTATCTCACTTTTCACTACTTTGGACTACTGGTTATGTTTTAGACAATCCATGAGCTTGACCTCCCAAATCACAAATGTAGTCATTTTTTTAGTCTTGTCCATGGCTGTCATACAGCTATCCTACGAGGTTGTTTACTTTAAACTTCTACACCTAGCATGCAGGTTTTTGTTTTACAGAACTCCTGTTTTAGGGATTTTAAGAAGTTTTTTTACTCATTGATAATATCAAGCATACCTTCTTAAAGTGCTTTGTGGAAAGTTGGGTAGCTCCTTTACTTGGGCATAAGAGGTAAGTGCATCAGCTGTGCAACTCACAGTTGGAGTTTTCCTAAAATGTGTAGTACTGATGAGTAATCTGCTCAGCCTCTGTATGCAAGCCTCCACCTGCACTGTGCAATGCAGTAGCCATCAACCGCAGGCAGATAATGTAAAGGAACTGAGCTTAAAGTTCAAGTCCTCCGCTGTACTGAAAACAGTTGAAGGTCTTGGAAGGCACCCATGGTGAGCACGCTGGAGGGCGTGCGAAAGATGACCTGCGGCACCATAGACTGGGTAGTGCTGCACAGGTGAATCAGCTCTGAGAATCACTACTGCCCTGGAAGTGAATTCACATTTTATAATCTCCACCGTTGAAAGAGGGGGTAAAAACAGCTTAGAGCTTAGCTTTACTTTGTACAGGATTCATGCTGCCTCCAGGCACGGGCCCCATTAGGATCATGGCCCCGCCTTTCTCTTTCGTGGCGTTCTCCTGCATTAGACAGCTGTATTTCTGACTTTGTCTTTGCATTATTCTGGAATCTGACTAGAAACCCCTTGACTTCCAATTATATTACAAAGTTGTAAGCTTAGGAATTGACTCCACTTTATAACTTATACATTTCCTTAATTTTTTGTTATAAAGACAGGACTTTATTTTTGTTTATCTGTTTAGCACATGTATTGTAAAGGCCTCTACATTTGAACTATATAAAAGCAGCCTGTTCACTTTCTATGAATGATGTAACCTTTGTCAAAAGCTACTACCTCTGTTAAAACAGTCTCAATCAAGTATAGGTTCAGTTTCCCAGCATTCTGCCTCCTTAGTTCTTGCCAGTCAGAAGACACACTGTCCTTGTGGCCCTCTCCATATGTTCTTTGCTAGAAGATCTTTTTCAATTGCCTAATGACACAGTTTTCTTTTGTCGTTTCACTGAAATTTGAGGGGGGATTCAGTCAGCCATTCTGAATTAGAAATATCGGTAAAAAAAAAAATTTCTGGACAGTGAAAAGCAAGCCTTACTAAACATATCCATAGGGAAACCTTAAATTAAGAGTGAGAAACCAAAGTAAGCCAAGACTTTGTTTACCATCCCAGGGAACAGCTGACAATGAGGATCAAGTAACTGCCCAAACATTTCATATGTAAAAATAAGCACAATGTTCCCTTTTATGCAGAAAGTATGTGAGAATTTACTCCATATGACTCTTATAAAAAACAGGTACCATCAAGTCATTTGGTTTATAAGAAACATGAGATCATATTACTACAGAATCTTGTGATAAAGGTTCATGATGGTGTACTGAACATTCACTACACAAGTATATACCATGATGTCAATTATATTACTCAAATTGATGACTTCAGTGACATGAGTAACTTCAAGACAAACAAGTCAGCCACCTAGTAAGAAAGGGCTGAGCATTTAATAACATACAAATCTTCACAGAACAATAAAGCATTTAAAGTAATCCCTAGCTTAGCTTGAAATTTCAGAATCATGATGTAAATGACCTACAAAATCAAATGACCTTCAAAATGGGGTTTGAGTAATATAAAAGTATAGAGTCCTGATGATGAACCACATATAACATACACAAGCAGCTCCATCATCTACACGAGTTCTTCCTGTTAATAACATGACTCCATCCAAACAGGAAAACACACACACACATACACACACACAATTTTGTTCCAAAAGGACAACTGAATTCTTATATTAAATAGTCAATGTAAACCTAACTGGTCCAACTAGAACAAACAAGAAATAGCTACCAGAAGATTTTGAATACAGAGGTAAATTACAAGAGAGTTAGGAGCACAATTATGTATTCACCTCCAAAGGTGTGGGAAAGTCCAGGTTTAAAAGGGGACAAATTGGTCACTGTTGGAAAATCAAGTCACACTCATTTCTTTTGGCCAAAGCAGGATTATCTGAAGCTACAATGTACACATGATCAATGAAGATCCATCAGGATGCCGTTCAAATCACTAACATTGTTTCTGTATGTTCCCCAATTATGACTCAAAGTTTAGTTCATACTTCCTTAATGGATACATTTAAGAAAGGGGACTGGTGCTGACTAGAAGAAATGGGTTCTAGGAAGATACAGGGCTTCACTTGTGAAAATACACTAAACTGCTTCCTGATCTCTACTTTTATATATGTAAGCTATACTTCAATGTAAGTTTATTAAATAAAAACACTGCACAAGTAATTTTCCTACTTTCAAATTTAGTTCTAGACTGACATTAGGATACAGCATACATACTCTATTCACTGCTGTCAGTGTTTAGCACATAATAGTGGCTCAACACACAAGTGGATTCACATAGACCAGCAAGCAATGAAAATAAGTCCATGAGTCCATTCTTTCACCTCTCTGGACTGCTTCTACAGTACATATCATATATAATAAGTTATCCTTTTAAATGTTAAACTCTCTGTCCGCGGGCAGAGAGTCTCTGTGTCTCTGTTTGAAGAAGAGAAAGAAGCCAAGCTATGTGCACTAATAACTAATAAGACATGCACCATATGCATGGTAAGGGCAATACATGTGACAGGGAAGGAGAGCTATTCCAAGAAGGATGATCCAGGAAAAGCATACGCAGTGAGTAGCAACTGGGCATGGTGAACACCTTAGTAAGACAAAGGAGTAGAATACCATTATGAAGGCTTACTACTAGGTCAGGTTTGAGAAGGGTATTTTCACAAATCTACTGAGTACTTAGAGTACTCAGTACTCATATTCTGATGAGCCACAAGGACCATGAGAGTTCAAGCAACATTCTCAAGATCATCACACAGCTAGTAAATATACCCAAATACCCTGGAGAGCCACCTAAGCAACAGACGCCTTCATTCCTCTGCTTTTACCACTAGACAATGTATTTTCTTTACTTTGGCAATAAACATAAGTATCTGCTTATATCCTTGTTTTAGAGTAATTACTAGGAAAAAAAAAAAAAAACTTTCACATACTTCAGAGCATTTACCCCACAATCATTTACTTGAGTATTTCTGACTCAGGAACTCATCCTCAAAGATAATAGGAAGTCCTGTTTTCAAAAAACCATTCTTTCAAAAGAATACTATGGAGTAACATTCTTAGCTGATTATTTTAATTTTGTTTCATTCTCAAATTAAAATACCGGCAATGCCCAACCTTTTGACATTGAGACATGATACTACCTACAAACTTACTGCTCTGGAACCACACAATTGAGTCACACACAAAAAAACCAAGGGAAAAAAAAGAGTTAGGTTTTAAGTAAGTTGCAATTTTGTATTGTGCCACATTCACAGACCTCCTTGACCTCATGTGATCTCATGGTCTAGACATACCTGAAATGTATTCAGTTCCTTGACCTAGAACTTATATTCACCAGTTACAGTTTGAAGAAATGTCCCCACAGACTAATGTTTCATATGTTGGTCTCAAGCTTGTGGAGATCTGAGGTGGGGTCTGACTATGGTGAAGCAGTCATTAAGAGTGAGATCTTCAAAGTTACAATTCGCCCCTGGTTCTGGCCTCTCTCTCTGCTCCTGGTCCATCCTGACGTGGGGAGACTCTACCACATAGTCCAGCTTTCATGAGCCAGTCTGTTTCTGTTACTACTTCCCTGACACAAGGTAATGAAATCCCTGCAAAACTGAGTCAAAGTGATCCTTCATTTCTTCAGTGATTTCTATCAGGCAATTTGGTCAAAACAATGTAAAAGTAACTAATATAGCACAGATTCTTCCACCTGGTTCCATTCAATTTCCTAACTTAATAATCCCTAAGATCTACTTCCTTTCTGAGGATAATAACTTATCAATTATCCTTTTCCCCCTTTTAATTCTGAATTATAATGGTGCTATCTTTGTCAAACCACTTAACAGTCAAATTTATGATATTTACTGACTACCATCTGTGTACATGTCCACAGCCTCAGTGTTGAGGATGAAACAGAAACCCTGGTCTGGAAGACGGCTCAGTCACAAAAGCATCTGGAACTGAGCTCTGACCCTCAGCAACCATGTAAAATAAAAAGCAAGGCAGGGAGCACCTGCAAGCCAGCACTAACGCACAAAGACAGCAGGATCTCTGAGGGTGGGCAGCAAGTCTACCCAAATGTGAGTTTTAGGTTTAGTGAGAAACACTGTTTTAAAAACTAATGTATGGAAAGAGCGACAGAAGAAGATACTCTACGCATACACAGGCCACCCCCCCCCCCGTTTCTGTGTCTATGTTATCCTAAGGTAGGCTATAAACAAAACAAATATTGACAGTAATTATGAAAATTAAAGTAAGAGTCTAGATTTGCTGTTAACTGAAACACAGAACATTAGAACAAGCCTGAGTGAAAGATGATTCTTACAGTTTAGCTTTTAGGAACTGCATAATGATGGAGCCATTAATGAAACCAGAGAACACCACTGGGTAAAAACACTAGAGGGGACAAAAACCAGGGTTCTTTCTTTGCTACCTCATGCTTCACTCAAGAACAGAGGTCAAGTAGGTCATCAGACATTTAATCCTGCAGCTCAACAGAAATGCTGAGCTGGAGGCTGACTTACGACCACACAGATGGACGTTAAGCCATGGTCAGAAGGGAGTGAAGAATGGTTTTTCAGACTGTTTAGGAGGCAGTTACTGCTGGGAGATATACATGGGGAGTGGAATCCCCTACTGACTGTAGATAGGCTTCATTTGTTAGGTCAGTCTCAGGTTCACAGCAAAACGGACAGATGCAAAGCTCTCTCACTTATCCTCTAGCCCGCAATGCACACCCACTCCATTACAAACATCCTCAGTGGTACTTTTCTCTACTACGGATGAACCTATACTGACACACGTGGAACACGCAGACTTGTTCTATATTTATTATTATTTGTGTGTATGATAATGTGTGTCAGTGTGGGTTCACTCAATCCAAGCTGTACATGTGAAGGTCAGAGAACAACTCTAGAGAACTGATTCTTTCCTTGCATCATGGGTTCTAGGAATAGAATGGGTAATCAGATTTGTGCAACAAACATCCACTGAGCCATCTCCCTGGCACCCAAAAGAGTATTCTTAACCAACAGTTTCACAGAGACCAATGGCCAGTTAAATGCAGTTTTAGCCAGCTAGCCTCTACAGCCAAGGGTGCCCCAAACTTCAGGTGCTGCCTTTACTTCTCAAGTGCTGGAATTACAGGTGTATGTCACCACACCATTTATGGGGTGCTGAAGACCAAACCTAGGACTTGGTGCTAGGCAAGCACTTTACAAACTGTGCCACATCCCAGCCCCTCTCAGGGATACCTTTAAAGAATCTGTATTAACCCATCCATAATAAAGAAACTATTAAGGTAGAATGAGTAATTAAGGAGTCTTGTGCCTTCAAGTCATTAAACAGATAAGAGAGGGTGAACTTAAGGAGGGGCTGGTCTTAGGAAATGTCCTACTTAACTTTGTTAGCTTGGCATAGCAAGGTTCACCTGAGAAGAAAGTCTCAATTGAGAGATTATTACCCAGATTAGACTGGCCCGGAGTGTTGAGGGTTTAGTTGGTTGTTAATAGATGGAGGAGAGCCCACGCTACTGGGAGTGGCACCAGTGCCTGGGCAAGTACTCCTGTGTCACAGAAGAAAGGTAGGTAAGCATGAGTGTGTGAACACGCCAGCAGACAGCATTCCTCTGTGGTTTCTGCTTCAACTTCCTGTTTCCAGTACATGCCTTGACTTCTCTCAGGGATGAACTCTGACCTAGAAGCCAAATAAATCCTTTCCTCCCTAAATTGCTTATGATCAGAGAATTTTATAACAAATCAAACGAGAACAGGGGGAGACAGGCACTTTATCTTTGCAATATATAGTGACGGGCATAGGCAGTCTGCTAGACACGGTGGTGGACCTGAGCAGAGTTAGGAGCATGTCAAGAGAGTGCCACAGGGAGAAAGAAGGACAAGGGATTGGAGTTACCAAACTGACTCAGTTTGGTAAGGAGTGACATGAGGATACAAAGTACAGTGAAAAGTAAAAGATTATGAGACAGGAATAACCAATGAGGCCAACAACAACAAATATGTGTGGTTGAAGGAATAGGAAGCCAAGTAAACAAACGGTAAACACTTTTTTTTTTTTAAGTTTCTGAGTAAACTGGGTGTGGTAGTATAGGCTTTTAATCCTAGCACTGGAGAGACAAAGGGAGAGGAAACTGAGTTCATGGCTAGCCTGATCTACATAGTGAGTTCTAGGGCATAGACAGACCTTGTCTGGGGAAGGGGGGTGGTGAAGAAAGTCTGTGAATAGGATAGTTCCCAGCCATGGTAAAGGTTAGAGTCTGACTCCAAGAGTAGACTTCTGAGGGGTGGGGTGGGGGGTCTGAAAGCTGAGAGGCCAGATGCTGGATGTAGTGATCACTAAGTATGATGAGCTGATCAATGATATGGCGTAAGTTGGGCACTGATGAAGAGGTGTGTAAGAGGTTAGTACAGACCTGGAGGGATACTAGTCTGACAGTACATTATTTTCCTGAAAGTAGAGTTTTGATTGAGGAGCAACTGACTAAAGCAGCAAATAGGAGAAAAGAGAAGATTCGGGACAAGAAAAATGTCTTCACTTGTGAGGTCCCTGGGTAAACAGTGTTCCCTGAAAGTGCAAGGCAAGAAACTTAGGAAATGTGTATCTCAGCAACGTCTCTTGTGAACAATACTGAATTATCATTCTTGAGTCAAAGAGGAAGAGCTATGAGAGGTGCTGTAAGGCGGGAAGACCACATGCGGTCTGAAATGTGATCCCTGGCGATTACAGTGGAGCCAGCAACAAGACATGCCCAAGTTTCAGGAGGATAGCGCAGCCCCTTCTGACTATAGCAGCATTCAAAGTTAACACACACAGAACTCACTCTATAATATCAGCACTGGTTCCTGCTAGGCACAGCAGCTGCCTGGCAGCTCCACCAAATTCCACCAGGCCCCATCTGTTAAAATCCTCACAGTCTCTCACTCTCACACAGAAGGAGTAAAGTTTCTGCATGAGAAGCTCTGGGGAACAAAGGACACAGCATCATATGCTACGACAACAGGGCACCTCTTCTCTGACTGTAATCTCGGGGTCACACTGCTTCTATTACAAACAAATACACAAAGAAAAGAAAAGTCCTGATGGCTGAGGTCTGTAATTCAACTTATTTATCAGGCTGAGGCAGAGGAGTCGAAGTTCATGACCTCGCTGGCTGTAGCTGTGAGACTGTCTCAAAATTTGAAAAACATAGCTGAGGAAGTAAAAAATCCCCAGTACTAAAGGAGAAACTACACATACAAAAAAAGGGGGCAGGGCTTTGAAATGACTTGTCCTCTGAGTCTCATTACACAGATCGTACCTAATTAATGGACAGCCACATGCTAATTATGTAACTTTGGGGACACCACTCATTCCCCTAAGCCCTAATTTCCCAGTATGTAAAATGGAATAATTATAGCATTTATCCCAGGGTCATTTTGAAAATTAGATAATGTGTACCAAGATGGCATAACATATAACACAATAAAGTATATAACTATTAGCCATTATTACTATACGTATATTTCCAATATTATTTAGACAGTAGAGACATAGACTTCTAATTTTTTATCTCCATATCAAGATGACAATCGGTTTCCAAAAGTCAGTATGTTCCATAATAAATCAGTTCTCTGGGCATTTTATAACCCATACAGTTCCACAGCCAAGCAAGTTTTGGTCAACTACCCTTTCAAGATGCAAAGCATCCCAAAGCTTTTTAGAGTTTGTTTCTTTGCTTGACAGAATACTGCTGTATACCTCTGGATGGCCTGATACTACAGTCCAGCCTGGCCTAGAACTCATGGCTTTCCTCCTGCCTCACTGAGATCCCCGAAGTTCTCAACTCAGTGCTAGGCATGGTACCAATTTATATTTTGCCCCCACCGCAAAGTCAGATCCAATGCATAGTATTTCCAAAGCAATTTGATCATAAAATGACACTGGAGATCTAAAAATCACACTTTGAGAAATGCTAACAAAAATAATGCTGACTATACACACAAAAGAGCAGTTTCTAGAGAATGGCATATGCTCTTCCAACCTGTCACATGTTAATGGAGCCTTCCTTACTCTCCAAATTCAAGACTTCCAGTTAAATACTCTTGAACTTTTCTTTCATAGCTCTTATAGGCACAAGCACTGACACACTTAAAAGACTATTTGATTAATTTCTGTCTCTTCTCTCTGCAAATTATAAGCTTTAGTTAATATATATATTTAGCAAATATATATAAACTATAAATATATATAACTATATATATTTATAGTTAATATATACAAATATATATATATATATCAAATACACACCCACACGCATGCACGCACATGTTTTTTTCCCTTATCCTTAATCCCTCAGCATCTAGCATAACGTTTGGTAGAAGATGCTAAGAAGCTCAGGCTAGCCCAAAGCCCACAGAGTGCTGAGGTAATAGGCATGTACAACCACTTCCTGCTCCAGGTTTTTTATATACACAGCAAATAACTGTGAAGAACTCAAATGTTTATTAATATGAAAATGGTTAAATAAATTACTCTACATTTTTATTTTTATAATGTAAAAAACCATGGACTTAGCTGAGTACGGTAGCCCAGGCCCGTGATCTCAGCAAGTGGGAGACCTAGATTATTCAATGGGTTCTAGGCCAGACTAGTATACAGACTGTCCTGAAAAACACTTAAAAAAAATGGAAATATATTTTATTACATGCATGCTATATCACAGATGGATATGTACAAACATACATAAAACTGTTAACAGTGACTACACCTGAACTGTAGGCCCGAGAAAAGTAATCTTTATGCTATATAAACTTGCTACAATGCTTTCAAAACTATACATTTTTTCTAATTAATTTTCCTAGGCTTTGAGCAACTTTGAATCCACACAGATTATCATGTAATTATGATTGGCTTGGCTCATACTTGTATCTCTTTCTTTTCTTTCTACTTTTTGGAAACAGGGTTGCTCTACATGTCCCTTGCTGTCCTGGAACTCAGTATGTAGACCAGGCTGACCTCAAACTCAGAGAGCTCCACCTGCCTCTGCCTCAGTGCTGGGATTAAAGGCATACACCACCACACCAGTGCTATTGGTAATTCTTCATGATCACTTCCTACCATCATTTAGAAAGAACTGGTTACCTAATTTGCACAGCTACACTCAAGAGTTCCATTCATTTACTGACCCACTTTCATTCCACTCTCTTAATGAAAAGAAAAAAATTACACAGCCCTCTGTGCCACCACTGATCCATCCCCCCATGTCCTCTCATACCTCACAGTGCCCTCTGTAAAAGCCACCATGTCTAGCCTGTATCTTTTGTTTGTTTGTTTTACAAAGCAAGGTTTCTATGTATAGCCCTGGCCTTCCTGGTACTCACTCTGTAGCTGAGGTGGCCTTAAACTCAAAGCTCCACTTGCCTCTGCCACCCAAGTGCTGGGATTAAAGATGTGTGCCACGACCACCTAGCAGATCTCTATTAAGAACAAGTTTTTAAAACGATCCCCATAACCATCCTGACAGAAAAGAGCAGAGACAGTACTAACTGAGTACTGCAGAGTGAAAACAACAGAACTAGTGTGAGGTCTCTCTTCTGCTACAGCAGTCTCAGGAACTTCTGGGGAGATGAAGAAACAGGTCACCAACAACACGCCAAAGAAACAATTCTACCTGGGTCCAGTTCAGTGAACCAATGAGTTTTATTTTTGAATACCATCTCCTGGACTATTTCCAGGAGTAGGGACAACTGAGGTGTGGCTCCCCCACTGAAGAAAATGTTTCTCTCAGCATCCATCAAACCATAGATAGCTTACACACACACACTCAGGGACCTGAGAGGTGATGCCTCCTGAGTCCATCCCCACTCCATTACAGATCATTAATAGGTCCAGTCCTGTGCAAGTGTCTCACAGGTAATCACAGGTGCCAAGGATTCAAGAGGTCACTGGCCCTGTCACAGCTAGAAGACCCATTCTACAACACCAGTGTATTTGACGACACACTATCTCCTCTCCGGTAAAGGAAGCAAAGCCATCAACACCGCAGTCAACTTAATAAGAGGAGATTTAAGTCTATTTTGATCTCTACCCTTTCCAAACCTGTGGCATTGCTGATCAGTGACCATAAAGATGGGCCTCTTTTAAATAAGCTCAGGAAATGGGAGGTTACAGAGCCTGGTATGCACCGCTTTGCTGTTAAGTAATCCTCATATTAAGCTGAAAGGGCCTTTGTGGGCTGACCCTGTTGGCCACTTGGAAGACTAGAGCAAACTTCTTTCCTCCTCAAGAATATATTCAAATACGAGAGAAGACACTTTAGAGAAACATCCTAATAAAGAAAGCGTCTATCATAGCTAGGTTTGGTGGCACACGCCTCCGAAGACTGAGGCAGGAGAATCGCTGCAAGCTCAAGTCCAGCCTGTCTACATAGTGAGATGCTGTCTCAAAAAATTAAACAGGTGGAGATGTGGTGGGGATAGGAGAAGGGTCCCTATCACTCCCTATGATCGGTCCAGTCTTGAATTTAAAAACTGCGTTTATAATCGAGAGCTGAGACTACCTGGGGCCCTAGTTTCCTTCCTCTGGGAAAGGCCTAATTAGCGTATCTCACAGTTATATTTAAACATGGTCTAGTCTCACTTTCAAGGCTCTCCACAGATTTTAAGATGGCTACAGGGATAGTGGCAGGAAATTATACTCCACTACCCCCACTGCTGTTTGGGCCATGTTGTGGATTAATCCATCTTTCTCTACCTACTTCTACTCTATAATTTTTTCTAAACTACAGAAAAAGCCAGTGGTAGGTTTACCAACCCAGTGCCTGCTAGCTTAACATGTCTGAGGGCCTAACTTACAATATCCTTCTTCACTCTTTCTCACTGAACTGCCTTACCCTTTAACAAGGTCTATTGAAATTTGTAATTACGGATCCATCTGCTTACTGTCCATATCACTCAGAACACTACAAGCTCCATAAAGGTAGAATCAACATTTTTTAATACTGTCTACCCATGGGAATAGAGCCCTGCACACGAAAGATGGTTATTAAGCATTTAAGAAACAAAGAAAAAAAGAGACTGCAGGTTACTATAAACAGATTGCTTTCTTAATCTTTTAAAATTAAAATTAATCGCCCGCTGACCCCCTGCATGTCCCAGACTACTTGCTCTTTTATTTTGTTGGCTTCGGAGAATAATAATACCGGATTTCTCATTTGAGGCTAAAGTTCACAGAACTTACTAAGTTCCTTCAAGAAACACACTTAGGAAATCTGAACTCTCGTTTATCTAAATATTAACTTTATCTGATGTAAAGCCGGCATCCTCCAGGGTGACTGAAGATTTCCACACAGTTACGGGTAAGACCGATAGTTATTCATAGAAAAAAATCACTAATCATGCGTATCCCAAGTTACCTAAACAGTCGGAATTTTCTTCCAGTTTACACGAGTCCTGCTAAATCAAACACCTGTATCAACAGCGTGCAACCACTTTTACACAGGCCAAACCCTTTGCTCTTACAATCTCAACACAAACCCGAAGTTACCTTTTGTTGGTGAGGACAGTCGTACCCCCGACAAGGCCTACCTATAGGCTTGGAGTTTTCGCAAAACAGAGGGTGCACAGACTTGGAGAAGAGCTGCGGCAGGGGCGTGATCCAGCTGGCAGCATCCAAGGGCTCGGCTGCCCCATCGGTCCCTTAGGTTGGCCGAAGGGCTACCCTGTCCAGCCTTGGCGCCACTAGGGAAATGTGCTGACCATCTGAAGTACTCCCGGAGCACAGCCAAGTCACAGAAAGGGCGTGGGAAGAATGTTTTAGACACGCCTGCACTGCAGCCAAGAGTAACTGGGCTGCAGTCCACGCTCGCCCTCGCCAGCTCCTCTCATTTCCCCTCTCCCCTTCCCAATCACTTTTTCCTAAGGATAGCAGTCAGTACAACAGACAGGAGCCTACCTTGGTCTGAACACTCTTATCAAACTTGTCATTTTTAAAGGTGAACGTATTCTGGTGCTTCTGAGGCCTGGACCGGGTCACGTTGCCTTTCTGGGAACTCATCCTCAAATCACAAGCACCTTAAGCCCCTGCAGCCTCTAAGTTTACAGGGAAGAGGAAAAGAAATTCCCGCCCCAGGTTGACAGCAGCGACAGTGACCCGGAAGAAGTTTTCCTACTCTTTCCGTCCCAGCCCCAGGTCGGCCCACGTGACTCGGCGCGGCGGTCACGCTCCGCTCTCGGCGCGGCGTAACCTCGACCACCCCGTTTCGCGGCAAACTTTCCTCAGCGCCAGGGCATCAGGTCCAGCTTTCTTCGAACCTAGAATTCCCCCATTGGCCCGAACGCGGCCGTCCATCCCGGCGGAGGGGGCGGAGATCCGCCGTCCCGATTGGCTCTCCTTTTGCGCAGTCCCCGCCTCCCGCCGAACGCTCCCAGCCTGTCCGCGGCTCGGTAGCGTAGCGACTCGGCTGCGCGGTTTGTGATTGGTGGAAGGTGGGCGAGGCCGGTGCCCTGCCCGCCTGCAGCTCGGAGCCCCGGGTCAGCGCCGGCGCCCTCCTCCAGTCAGTGGCCAGCTCCAGCGGGGCAGCGCGCCGTTCCTTCCCCCGCGGCCCTCCTCCCAGCTCCCGCCCGCCCTCCCGCCGCGGCCGCGCGCCCCGCCACCCCCGGGAAGGCGGGCTGCGGAGAAGCCAGCGCCGGCCCCGCGCTGCGGACGGCGACCACGGCCGAGCGGGACCTCGGGCCGGACAGCCCCGGCGGCGGCGGCGGCCGCCCCTCGCGCCGGGGCCGTTAGTCAGCAG
>NW_026592510.1:15393872-15401308 GCF_907164565.1 Psammomys obesus | reverse complement strand
GGGGCCGGGCCGTGCGCGGGGGGACCGGGCCGGGAGGCTCCGGAGCGGGGCGCCGAGCGGGGGCCCGCGCGGAGGACCGCAGGATGGGGTCGTGCGCCGCTCCCCTCCCCTCCCTGCACGCGGGCCACCCCAAGGCCCTCACGCTCGGCTCGGTGTCCGGGTCCCGCCAGCCTGGGTTTTGGAGGTGGGAGTCTGCTCGGAGCTGGAGCGGGGTATCCCGCCCCGCCTGTCGCAGGAGATGCTTTCGACGGCTTGAACTTGTACCGTCGCTGGTTGAGAACTCTGGGAGGCCGGATTTGAATTGGAAGTTGGAGAGTTGTGTTTGGAATTGTGTTCAGTGCTTGAACCAAGGAAGTTGTGTCAAATGATAGTGTGTGGAGGACATTCGGAGAGTTTAACCTCGGCTTCTTAAGAAAAAGAAAAGAAAAGGCTGAGCCGTAATCATGGTGAGATTTCTGTTAAAAGCAGAACATTTAGATCCACCAGCGGTGCTCTGATTTAAGGCACTGTGAAGCAGATTTGGTAGGAAAGGATTAACATAACGGGGCGCTGAAAGGGTGACCTTTAAATTTTGCTTGGGAGTTTATTAAAGGTATTCCTTGTGCAATGTGTAGTATTTGGTCCTTAAGATTCATTTACATTTTTCAAGCCTTCAGTATATTAAAAGGCTTTTTGGACATCTTGGGCCAACGTTTGAAACTACCTCGTGAGTTTTGAGTACATCATCAGGTGCGGTTTGTGATGACATTCATTTGTTTACATTAACGGGAAATTTCAATAAACGGACATTTATTTTGTAGAGAATTTGTGTACATATATTTGGCGCATGAATTCAGTTGGGTAGCATACCTACTCGTAGCCAGTGCACTGTTTTTGAACGTCACCCTTATTATCGGTGTAATGATTGTTACTACATTTGGGAGGGGGGAACGGCAAAGGATAGTAAGAGCCTTTCGAAAGGAAAGTGGTGAAGGCTAGCGTGTTGGATGTTGAAAACGGATAAGCTCAACTGTGCAGTTCGTTACTATTTCAGATCTAGGAGGAAATAAGTAGCTCCCTCACCCAGATTTTGACCTCTCTTTTCTCCTACTCTAGTACTAGTAAGGTTAATTGGCAAGGATAGGATTAGATTTTCAGCAGGCTAGGCAGCTTTAAATTTGTCTCTTGGTGTACGATGCCCTGGTTGATACGTGGCTTGTTTCTCTAAGTACCATCACCCATTTTGTATGTGAGTGAAATGACAACTGAAAAAGCAGGATCTCCCTCACCACCAGCTCTTCCAGTCATCATAAAGTACTGGGACAAGATAATGTTTTTAGTAGCGTGATGAACCCAGAAGAATGAGGCAATTTGGTGTCTGTTCCACATTCTGTCACCAAATTGCTGTACAACTCCAGGCATGCTGTTCCAGGCTGAATCAGTTGTCCACGTTAGTAAACATAAAACTAATAAAATGTGCCACCTGCTTTAGGAGCACTCTTTGCTCCTGTAGAAGACCTTTGTTTCCTTCCCAGGACCCACCCACGCAGTGGCTCGTAACCATTGCTAAAGCCAGTTCCAAGCTTCTGATCTCCATGGACACCAAGCCTGGTGCATATAGCATACATGCAGACAAAACATTCCTACACATCAAAAGAATCTAAATCTCTTTAAGAATGTTCCACCTGCTCAGTTTTTGGGGTGCTAACTGCTAAGCTATATGTGTGTGTTAGTATTGGTGTTGTAGCAGTGTGAATAGGATATTTAGGGTATATTGACTTCTTTGCTTTATTTCACTTCCACTCTGTGATTTCTCTTGAAATTCTCAAAATAAAATGTCTCCTTTTTCTACCTTGTTAGGAATCACTCATACGTTGCCTTGTCTGCCCCAGCCTTGTGAGTTGGAAAAATGACTTTCTGGCTTTTACAGATTAAGCAAATAAAGACCAGAGAAATCAATTATTTACATTGCCTAAAATTAGACTATAAGAACTGAGACTTGAACCCACATCTTCTGACTTGTCCTCGATCCTTGTTGTTGAAGCAGTCTTCCTAGCCATGTCTGTACTCAGTTTTTCTTTATTTTCCGTAAAATGACTATAGCAGTATCAATGTGGTGACATAAAATGTAACGAGGATTCATGTGCCTTTCATCTAACTAAAGAAATTCAACTGTGAATCAAAAGGATACTTTACTTGTATCTTGTAAATTCTCCCAAATCCTATTCTCCTTCTCTCATTCCAACCATTAAACCTTAATTGCCATGGCTCCTTGCTGTCAGTGTTCGTGTAGATCCCTGAACGTCCCCCCCCCCGTGTGTGTGTGTGTGTGTGTGTGTGTGTGTGTATAATTTGATGGTCTTAAATTTATTTCTCAAGTAAATTTAAATTTAATGATGTTTAAATTTGGTCAATATTCATCTATAGTTTTCCAAGTATTTCCATTTTGTTTTCACTGTCCCAAGACCACATATAAATGTTCTGTGACCAACTATGTGTACAGCAGCAGTCTCAAAACTATATTGCTTAGTGGTGTCCTCAGTGTCTTTCTGTAAATGTCCTCTGGCATTTGCACAAGAAAATCACCCAACAATAGGTGTCTGAAAGTGTCTCACTTTCTTGTTTTATTTAGTACAGGGAGACCCAAAGTAGCCAAGGCTGGTCTTAAACTTGAGGGCCTCAACCTCAGCCTCCCCCATTGCTGGGATTAGAGGCAAGCACCACCACTGCCAGCATGTTTTCCCGTATATGTATTTAAATGTGTGCCCAACATCACCAGCTGTTGGTTCTTGACTCTATATCCCCTTTTTATAAAAAAAAAAAAAAAAAAAAAAAAAAAACTTGAATATTTGTTTTTAAAAGGTGCTCTTAGTAAAAACAAAAATGACTTAGGTGTTTCCCGGATCAGTGCCTGTGCAGCTGCCCTCAGGTTCTGCCCCTGTGTAATGCTGTATCACAGCAGCAGGACGCACCTGGAGTTGGTTAGTTAGATCTTGCCATGCCTCGGGCGCTATCCCACTGGCTCAGATGCAGAAGGTTAATGGGATTGCCGGATTCCTGTCCACAAAGTCTCAGAAGTATTGCTAGAGTCCACAGCAGTGGGTAGCCTAACTCAGCAGAGTTGCTGCCTCTGTCCATTCTGATTGCTCTGCTGAATTGCCTTCAGACACCAAAAGCAGCACTGTTGTAGACAAGTGATCTTCTAAAATAACAAACTTACTCCTTAAAGTTTGAACAAAACAGCATACACTCTTCCCTGTACACGCAGGATAAATTATTTAATGTCATCATCTGTGATATGGCTATTTAACTAGACAGTGCATTTTTAGAAATGTATGGCCTTGGAGTTGGTTTTGTTTTTCCTCCCCTTCTCCCAGTGAATGTCCAGTAGAGCAGTTAAAACTCATGGGACTTGGAGCAACATTTTATTTTTTTCTAGTTTTGGTTTGTTTTGATTGGAGGGTGTAGAGTTTGGGACTCACTGTGTATCTGAAGCTGGCCTGTAACTACCTATCTCCTCACTAGCTCCAGCAGCATTGTCCTCATATAGTACCCGCCTTCTTGGCTTTTAGGTTAGTGCTGCTTCATTCGTGATTCCTGAAGGCCGGCAGTAAGAAAGATTACCCTAGTCATAATTCTAGCAGTAGATTTCTAGACCACAGGGTATGAGCTTTTCTTTATTAGATAATTGCTCATTTTCTGTCCAGATTGTTTGTGCTAGCTATGGATGTGGTAGGTTGTCAATACTTTAGACGTAGTAGTTTCAGCCATTCTAAGGAGGATAGAATGGTACTGGATTCTAGTTTCATTCAAATCTCCCAAGTATTTGTATTGTTGCTAATAGTTTGATATATTTGTTGGCCATACATATTCTTTTTCTGTAATTTTTTTTTTTCTCAATTTTACTTCATAACAAATTGAGGTTTTAAAGATACTTTCTTCCCACTCTTTAGCGTGGCTTTCACTTTAATATCATTTCACTAAGTTTTTTTGTTTTGTTTTGTTTTTCTGTATAGCCTTGGCTGTCCTGGATTTCCCTTGTAGACCAGGCTGGCCTTGAACCTCACAGTGATCCACCTGCCTCTGCCTCTGGAGTTTGGGGATTAAAGGTGTGTGCCACCACGCCCGGCTTTACTAAGAATTTTTAATTCAGTGATTTTCATTTATTTAGTGTTTTGAAACAGAGGCTTACTCTGAAGCCTGGGCTGCGCTCAGATTAATAGCAATCTTCAATTTAGTCTGTCAAGCGCTGGGATTGTCACCATGCCTGGTTTAGCTTTTTTATTTTAGTGTCAGACTTAAACTTGAATATTTCCACACTTGCATCTTGTGATGCATAGTGCTGCCAATTTAGCAGAATTGAGAATCACCTGGGAGATAGACCTCTGGGCATGCCTGAGGGGAATCACCTTCTTTGTTATTTGATACTGGGGGACCTATCCTACTTGCTTTTCCTGGGCAGGGCTCCTAGACTGTTAGAAATGAGCACAGTTCGTGAATTCAGCACCAGTATGCTTTTGACTCTGCTTTCTGACTGAATGCAGTGTGACACCTTGACGTCCACCATATTGGATAGACTGTGTATACCCTTGAACCATGGATTAACTTTCTTCCATTAGCTGCTTTTGTCAAGATTCTTGCATTTTATCACAAAAAAGTATCTAAGATCTGGAATTCTTTTGATTTTTTTTTTTTTTTGTAAGATAGGGCTTATAAATGAAATGCATTCATTTAAACTGTCTTTTTATTGAAATTGTCTTTTTTATGTTAATGTTTTCTGTTGACATTATAGTGATGATGGTCATTGGATTTAGTTAACTATCCCTATATAGAAAATTAAAATTTAGCAACTCTTGAACTGGAGATATGGCGCAATGGTAAAAACACTTGCTGCTCTTCCAGAGGACCTGAGTCTGGGTCCAAGCACCCAAACTTTATGGCTTCCAACTGCCGGTAACTCCAACTCTGGGGAAGCTAGCATCCTTTTTTGGTTTCCACAGGCATCACACACATAAATAAATAATAAGACTTTGAAGAATAATAACATTCGATAACTGTTGTCATCACAATTGCAATATTTCTTTAAAAAAGAGATTCTTGGAATCTGCAACCATTCCTTTAGAGTACAGATTGAACATTCCTACTGTGAAAAATTGAACTCTGAAATACACAACTCTGAGTACTGGCATAATGGTCAAAAGTTTCAAATTTTTGGAGTATTTTAGGATTTCTGACTTTGAGGTTAAGAATGCTCAGCTAGTAAAAAATCTAAGAAAAATATTTCAAAATAGATTTCTTGTCCTACTGATTTCAAATCTTATGTTCCATCTGTGGCTTACACTCAGCTTCTAGATACACAGAGCATGGCAGGCACTTTTGTCATTGATCATTATCCAAATCCTCATTTTACAGTCTGCTTTATGTTTTTACGTTTTTTTCCATACTTTTTTTTATTTTGGCTAGGGTTTTAAAAATGACACTCATAATTCCAGTTTCCACTTCTTTAGTAGAACAAAATGTCAGAATGAATTACAACATTTAAATGTAAATTGGTTCAGCTATAGGGTCTGTTTTGTTTCCTTGGGAGCTACACATTTAGAAAAAGTTTAAACAAGCTCTTATGGCCATTAAAGAGGAAAAGTGGGAGTGTCCTCTGCATATGCACTGATCACTATTGTAGGGTTGGTTTTGTTTGGTGGTAGAGGGAGGCTTATGTGCAAAATAAATAAAGGGGCCTAGCTTACTCCTAGAACTCAGCATCTAGAAGAGGATCACTGTTAATATGTGCAACAAACAAAATGTCTAATATTGTCAGAAAGTGATAGATATTTCAAAATAGGTAGTAGAGGGCCCAGGAGTGCAAAGGAGGCATGTTGACATACTAAATAGGGAGGTCCTATTAGGTTTCATTGAACAGGGAAGAATGAGCAAATTCATGCAGACAGTGAAGGTGTTAACTATGCAGGTATTAGCAAAATCCATAAGACTGGACAGAATAGTCTTTATATTAGGCCTGTGTGCATGCCTCCCCCGTTTAAAATTGTGGAGCTTAGAAAAGTTAATTAACTTAAAAACCTACAGTCTTGGTTTTCTCATATATAAAAGTATGACAGTTCAAAAAAGGATTATTAAGACTAAGAGATAAACTGGATGTAGTGGCGCATGCTTTTAATCCCAGTATTTGGGAGCCAGAGGCAGGTGGGTCTCTATGAAGTCGAGAGGTAAAAGATTAAGAGCTAAGTAGAAGGACCCACCCCTCACTATTCTCATGTAGAACTCTGAACTTTGTTTTCATAGTATATGTCACAGCTTATAATTATCTGCAATCATGTTTGATAAAGTTTTATCTCACCTCTTCTGAAATACCAATGGGAAGAACCAGTCAGTGCAGTACTGTTTCATTAACATAAAATCACAGACAGCCTTTAAACCTTTCTTCATTTGGAAGTTATCTCTTACAGATTTGTTGAGTGTTTTGTGTTTATACAGTCTTTTTGAATTAGAGCTTAGACTGCATTACAAGCATTAGCTCATTCATCTCCATACATCCTTGTGATGAAAGCAGTAGGTATGTCTCAGCCTGCACTTAAAGAATCGAGGCTGCTGAATCACATAGTAACACAAAATCAAAGCAAGTCTGGATCACAGCTGACATTTGGATCCTTTTTCGAGTTTTTTTTCCTCTCTCTTTCTTACAATATTGCTAAAATTCACTTAAAAACAAAAACACATTAGCCATAAATCACTAGATTTAGCCTTTGGAAAATCATTAGGAAACATGGAATTAATATTCTAGTTATGACTTTGTTTTCAATTTTACCCTTATAGAGCTCCTCAAAATATCTGAGAAGTGACAGAGTTGCAAGCCTTTATCTTTCAAAATATGGTGTCTCTGGGGCTAAAGGAATTCTTTTTAGTATGGCTTTGTTGAGGAATTTCAGATTTGTTTTGAAGATCTGTAGTCACATGAAATGAACTAGAAAATACATATAGGATGGAGGATATAGCTTAGTGGAAGGGGGCTTGACTAGACTTGACAAGGCCCTATGTACAATCCCCAGCGCTAGGAGGGACTTGAATAAGGCGTATATTTACTGTAGATCACAATAAAGAATTAATTGAAACAGCCTCATTGATTTCTTGTGGTCATTCGCTATAGGACAAACAAAACAAAAGCATATACCTCCAGGAACAAAAATGGAAGGCTGTTTATCAGTCAGTTGCAATAAGCTTACTTGGCTTCTGAGTTTAGTGTGTCCTTAAGAATGCTTTGAAAACTGATAATTTGATGTAGTTTGTGTAATAACCTCCAAAAAATTGTGTCCCCAGATTGTGACCTAGATTTTGATTCTGATTAGTTTCTTACGCAGTGTACCCTCCACACCCCCATCCAATATATATATATATAGATAGATAGATAGATAGATAGATAGATAGATAGATAGATAGATAGATAG
>NW_026592510.1:15367659-15393862 GCF_907164565.1 Psammomys obesus | reverse complement strand
TAGATAGATAGATAGATAGATAGATAGATAGATAGATAGATAGATAGTACAAAAAGAAAAGGAAGGAGGTAGATTCCTGGCCGTTTAGCTCAGCCTTGCCTCATCTTCCTGTCTCAGACACCGAAATAACTGGTTCCATTTTGTTCACCCAATTTTAGAGCAAGAAGGTAGTATTAGTGAGGACTTCTTGCTCTTAAATGGCACTCTCAACCCCAAGGGTACTAGAGTTATCACTTTATATGTTAGGATCTGTAAAACAGTTTATCTCATAACATGGAAATATAAAAATCAAAGTGAAACTAAACTGGCTGAAGAGAGTTTCTAAACCAGACAGCATGGGCATAGCATAGTTCAGGGGAGATTTTTCTTTTCCCTTGAGAAGTAAACCTTGCATTAGCTTTGGTGTGGGGGAAGGGGAGTTCTTTTTTTGGAGGGAAATGATGAGGAAGATCAGTAGATTATATACAGTTATGCAAATGCGCAGAAGCAAAAAAAGAGCATATCTGTATCTAGGATCAGCATGTTCAGTAGACTAAATGAGTAAAGAAATAAGAGTAGAGGCCAGGATGTAGGGGAACTCCTATATGACATTCTCTTGAGAGAGTATTGGTGGAGAATACAAGGGAAAGGGCCATTGATTTAATATGGCAGAAAAGTACAGACCGAAATGTTTAGGGTGTAGAGTTTAATGGAGGGATTTTTAAAAATCTTTAGATTTAGATAGGCTTTGGTGTCCTTAAGTGTGTTAAGTGGCAGTTATAGCCTTGAATTTAGCCAACATGGTGGCTCATTTCTGTAACCCTAGCAGAATTGTTTGAGGCTAGCTTTGGTTAGTTAGTAGCAGAGGTAGTTAGTGGTACAGCTTTTGCAGGGAGAGGAAAATTGAGAGTTGGAGTTAAATAAAAAGACAAAAGACCAATCTGTCAGAAAAATAAAAAACTTGAAGACTGCCGAAATTGAGGTTAAAAAGATTAGCTTTAAGAAAGAAGGAAAGGACAATATTGTTACATTACTACAAAATATTTAGCAGAGCTTGGTGGCACATGCCTGTAATCCCAGCAGAGTAGGTGGATGTCTGAATTTGAGGCCAGCCTGGTCTACAAAGCAGTCTTGTCTAGAAAACAAAAACAAACAAAAAGATACATTAAGGTGAAGATAAAATTTATTTTAGGCCTAAAAGGTAGAAATTTGAGTCTGAAGAAAGTCAGATACAGGAATCTGTTTCTGCGTGCATGCTTGGGTGGAGTGAGTCTTTGTTTATAAACAGAAAAAATAATACCAGGGGAGGAACACAGAGGAAACTGATCTACAGATTCTCTGACTGAGAATCAGAGAGATTCATTATGAGTGAAACTTTCTCAGGAGATGGGAAAAAAAAAAGATGATCATAATTTGATTAATTTCTAATGTTTAGAAGAGTGGTCAAACACGTGACTAACCAACTAAAAACATTTTTGTGTAGCTAGTTAGTGTATAATACAGGTGTAAGACTATCTAAACTTCCCAGCAGAACTGCCAAATGACAGTTGAGAAAACTATGGCGCTAAGAAACTTATTGCCTAAGGTCACATACAGAATCACTAAGGTATGATTTGAATGCATAGGCCAGGCCCTAGGTTAAAACCTGATGTATTAGGACCAATTTCGTTGCAAAGTCTGTCAGTCCTGATCACTAGAGTTGCATTCTGGGAACTCACGTGGTCCTAACTTACACATGGGTACTGAAGCACATGCATGCTCACATAAATATACAGATACATGTACACATAAATAAGTATAATTTAAAATAATTTTAATTGCAAGAATTGGAGAAGGCTATTTAGGAATAAAACTTCATTTTTTTTATACGAAATGTTTTTGTTTTCTCAAAAAGATAGCATTTAACATCATAAAAGGAGAAACAACCTAGGAATAGAAGGCATATACCTTTAAGTAAAAATGTATTAGCTTAAAATTGATACACAGTTTCCTACTACTCAACTTGACTACATTTAAAAAGAAAAATAGGTACGGTATATGACCAGACCCATAATTTTCGCACTGAAAAGGAATAACCTGAGCTTGAGGCTAGCCTGGGCAACACTAGAAAGACTATCGCAGACCAAATAAGCAAATAAATTATATCCTTATTAAGTTTACTTGAGATATCTAATTTGTCCATAACTATTTCTGTTTTGCCAAAGAATGATGACAACTTAAACACAAACTAGCATTGTACTCAAACTACCACTGCCTAGAAATAATTATGAAGAGGGCTGGAGAGATGGCTCAGAGGTTAAGAGCACTGGGTATTCTTCTGAAGGTCCTAAATTCAATTCCCAGCAACCACATGGTGGCTCACAAACATTTATGAGATCTGGTGCCCTCTTCTGGTGTGCAGGCACACATGCAGGAAGAATACTGTACAAATAATAAATATTTTTTTTTAAATAAGTAATTATGAAATAGCAACTCTGCAAGCACAGGGTGGTACATTAATGTTTCAAAACAAACTCCGTATGATTGAAGTCTTGACGGTGCTTATAATTGTTGTGATTCTATTTGTTTGTTTATTAGAGGGTGGCCCTGGCTATCCTGGAACTCACTATGTAGGCCAGGCTGGCTTGGACTGAGAGATCTGCGACAGACGGTAGTAACTGAGAAGTAACAGCTTTCATCTGTTCTTTCTCATTCTGTCTGGCCTTGTAATTTGTGGTTTCAGGGTTCCCGCTGTTGGAGAAGTGAGCTAGGTGTCTGTCTGCACCTGCCAGTTGTAGTTTTGAAAGTAATGTGTAGTAGCTTAACAGCATTGATGCCAACATTTGTCTCCTAAGTCCTACAGAATGTGGACATTGGTAGAGGATAGGTGCCTATCTCCTGCTGTTAAATACTAAAAGGCTTGGCTGGCACGACTTGGATTCCTGTCCACATATTTTTTGAGTTAGACTACTTCAATGTAGCTCTCCAGTAGTTACAGCTGACCACCTTGAA
The DNA here is from genome assembly GCF_907164565.1 of Psammomys obesus. Taxonomy (NCBI): domain Eukaryota; kingdom Metazoa; phylum Chordata; class Mammalia; order Rodentia; family Muridae; genus Psammomys; species Psammomys obesus. The sequence goes on along the minus strand of NW_026592510.1, from coordinate 15,390,892 downwards.
TACATCAAGGAAGACACTTAGAACATCAAATTTATAGCTCTTGTGATGTTTAGACATCATGTAATACCTCATCAACTAAGGGACATGTGCTATCCCTAGGGCTTCAGGAACAAATTACTCAGTTTTTTTCAAGTGCCCCTAGCCATTTAAAAATTCTTCAGAGAGATCAATCCTGTCTGTTAGCACACATTTCAGAGTTGTTGCATCATCTCAAAAACTCCCAAACATACAGGAATGTCTTAAGTTTTGCCAACTCAAAGCTTTAAATTATCCTCTTAAAGACAAAGTTGACCAAAATGGCACACCACATTCACCAGCAGAAAGCATGTCCTCTCTTAGAAGGAATAGGTCTACCTGGGACTTTTTATGTAGCCCAGGATGACCTGAAACTCAAGATCCATGTTTCTGTTTCCCCAAGTGTTAAAGTATATAACCCTTGTCTTTTCTCCACCATTCAAATGACTTTTTATTATTATTATTATTTATAAGTGTATATGCCTATGGTGCTGAGGAGAGGGGTACCATGGCATGCCTCTTGAGGTCAGATGACAACTTTGTGGAGTTGATTCTCTCCTACTTTTATATGAGTTTTAGGTATCAAACTCTGTTCATCAAGCTTGAACATCAAACCCTTTGCCCACTGAGCCAACTTGCTGCCCTCTTAATAGCACATTGTTATTTAAAGATTTTTTTTTTATTATTTTTATAAATTCTGTGTAAACATGAAGGGGCTATGAGCATGTGAGTGTCAGGACTCTGTGAAGACCAGATATGTCTCTGTGGAGCTGACATTTCAGGCAGTTGTGAACCACCCAGTGTGAATCCTGGAATTAGCACTCAGGTCCTCTTGTAAGGGCATTATGTGCTCTTAAACAATTGAGCCATCTCTCAGCCCCTCACCCTCATGATGGATGCTTTTTTTGTTACCTTTTATTGTACTAAAATTGTGTGTTTATGTGCTAGTATCTGAGTATGTGCAAGTGAATGCAGATACCCATGGAAGTCAGACATTGAAATCCCTGAAACTGCAGTTAAAAGCAGTTGGGAACCACCTGGCCTGAGTGCTGGTAACTCAGCTCGGGTCTTCTGAAAGAGCTGTACAAGCTCAAATGAAACTTTTTAAGGACTTTGGAGCCTTGTGAGGGAAAACAGAGTATAGATTGACAGATTAAAAATATAGTATTGTTATGACTATAATTTATGAATTGGTATGGAATTGGTATTTATATGCTGTAGGTAATGGACTTACCCAGGTAATGCATGTCTCTGTTTAGCAATTTAATACGTTATCCTAAAAGTTATTTCTCACCTAATTGGTCTGTTCACTTAGTTGCCTTTTGGATTTTAAACATTCAAAAAGTAGATTTCTGTTACACACAGAGTGCATTGTAGATTAGAAACAAAACAGTGGTACTGGTTTCCAGAAAAAAACAATTTAAGCCACAAATATGTACATATTAGTGCTTAGAACTCTGACTCAGAACAACAAAATAAACTCTTCCCTCCAAAACTACCTTAGTATTATCTCAGTTTGTACTCTGTGTAGTCTTTGTAATACAGTAACTGATTTCATGGAATGAACACAATCTAGAAAAGACAATAAGCGTTGGGCTGGAGAGATGGTTTAGCTAGTGAGAGCAAATAATGGTCTTGCACAGGATGAGAGTTCTGATCACCAATGTCAAATAGCTCACATCTGCCTTTAATTCCAAGTCCAGGAGGTCTTGATGCTTCTGGCTTCTGGGAGCACCTGAACTCAAGTATACATTCTCATACACAAACACAGGGTCAGTGGTATCAGTGTGTTTTTAAAGCAGGGAGTTGATCATCTTTAAGCTGTCTAGATTCAGAGGACTTCTGAGTAGAAGAAATTTACATTTTCTTTCCTTTGTTAAGTGCATTTTAAGTTCCTTTTATCACTCTTTTTGTCAAAACCAGGCACTACTATGGAAGAATAGAAAAGATAATAACTATAAATACAGAGAATTTCTAGTTTTCTCATTGCCATTTAAGGATGGTAGAAATAACAAATGGGAATTTGTTATCAATTTTAGACTCTCAAGATGTTTAGGTCAGTGAAAATGTCCTTCCTCTGTGATACTGTTTTGGCCTGTTTTCAGTAATGTTCCAAAAAAGAGTGTTTTCCTGTCTAGAGATATAATTTAACGCTTTTTAAATATACTTAGTATTTTTAATGGAATACAGAATCAGATTCATTTTCTGTGGAGACAAGGTGAGGAAGAGAACTACATCTACTAAAAATAATATTGGAATGAAATGTGTCCCTCAAGTATCTGTGTATTGGTCTAGAGATAGAGCTTAAATAGAGAGATATAGCTTAGCAAATGGCCTTTGTAAAGATGAAAAGGACAGCCATTGTAAGAGCTTACTTTGTTTTTCTCTATTTCAGATATAAAGTATACAGTGGTGACTACAACACTAAAAACTCAATACTGTCAGGCTCATCTTAAATAAATTGCCTTAACTAATTTTACAAACTTTCATTTCCCCTGTGTTCATGACTTTTCTATTTCTATGGTGATAAAACACCAAAACCAAGGCATATTACAAGAGTTTATTTGGGCTTGTGGTTCCAGAGGCTTAGAGTCCTTGACAGTGGAACAAAGGCATGGCAGCAAGAGAAGGAAGCTGAAGGCACAGTTCTTGAGCTCCAAGTACAAAGCAGAAAGAACAAACAAATTGACATGTCTTTGAGCTTTCAAGGTCTGCCTACATTGGCACACTTTTTCCAACAAGGCCACACCTTAAACAGTGCCACCAACTGAAGACCAAGTGTTCAAATACCCAAGGCTATGTGGGATGTATCATTTAAATCCACATTGTACTCCCTGATCCCTAGAGTCTTGTGGCATTATCATAATACAAAAGGCATTTAGTCCAACTTTCAAATTCCCCATAGTATTTCATAGTCTTAATACTGAGTCTAGACTCTTTTCTGAGATTCAAGACAAGCACTTAATTGTAAGCCCTATAAAATAAAAAAAGCAAATTTCGTAGTTTAACATACAATGAAAATGTACAGTACATAACTGGAATACAGAACATATATTACCATACTCAAAGGGAGGGATGGGGAAATGGTGAGGAAATAACTAAACCAAACCAAGATGAAAACTCAGCAAGGCAAACACCAAATCCAGCTGTTCTACATTCAGTGTCTGGGATTTTAATTTTAAAGGGCTCAGATTCAGATAGCTCTTTTCCTCCAGCTTTGCTGCCTGCAGCATACATTTCTTTCTTGGACTGGTTACATTTCTTGTGTGCTCTCCTTGGCAGATAGATACCTCCTAGCTCAACATCTCCAACATCTTGGAGTATCCAGTGCAACACAGCCTTTACTTCCTCAGCTTCATGTAATGTCAGACATTGCCTGGCTTCATTGGCTTCTGAAACCATAGAGAAAGAATCCTCTTCCTGCATTCTCCATGACTAAAGCCAGGACCATGTGGATCACACTGGCAAGTTTGCCTGGGGTTTTGCCTGATGTGAGATGTTTCTTTTTGCAGTGAGCAGCAGTAATTGCACAAACTCAAACTGGTTGAAATGATGAAAATAAGTGACTGTTGAATGCTCAGCCTTAAATGGAACATCTACATAAGTTAACCTATGGCTAGGAAACATCAAAAGAAAGTTCAGAAGATATCTAAAAGCTGCATGAGAAAGGGAAGAGCATTATGAAACACCTCCCAGGCATGACATGGCTATTGACAAAAAGAAAGAAAGATCAGTGGAGTGGATGTCTCAATCAGATAGCTCAGTCCTAAGAGATGAACAATATATTTAGTCATTTGGATGGGACATGAGCCTTAGACATGTGAGTACTGGTCTAGTCATTCTTTAAGGAGTTATAACTTCTTGGAGTCCAGATCTAAGAATACCTCCCTGATGGCAGCCTGTGGAGCCTGTAAGTATACTGTCAAAGTTGTGGTTAGGTAAAGGCTAAAACTTGCAAACAGTAGTATGTAATCATGGGACTGATGTCTACCCAGAGAGCCCTGAATTCACCAAAAGATAGTAAGGGAGGAACATAAATACATGCTGCTCTTCAAGTCTCTCCTACACCTCCAGGATAGATTTCCTGTGTAACATGTATGTGGTTATCAACTTACTCTTCTTAATGATAGCTTTTGGACAGTGATATTTCACTCTCACTCTGAGTATCCCTATTGCATCAGCACTAGTTCTATAAAACATCTCTGGACTCAGGAATCTACCCTGCCTGTGGCTTATAATATTTTAAAAGAAGTATTTTCATGATATAAAATATAAAAAAGCAAAGTACCATTTTCAATTACAAAGCACACAGATGGAGCCAGAGATTTTTAGCCTGCTGGCTAATCCTTCATGTAACTGGTGTACACTAGATAGCCAGTTTGTCTGGGTTGGGGTTAGGGCCCTCTGTTACTTACTCTCTTATCTAGGTGTAAAATCAGTGCAGGGTAGATGGCTTCTGTGCTTTCAGCATGGATCTGAGGTTGATTTAAAATTTCAAGCCTCCAAACTGAAGGTATTGTCACATGGTAGAAGGTAGAAGACAACATGACAGTTAGAAAGCAGCTGAGCAGAAACCAGTTAAACTAGAGCAAGAGGCTTCAAAAAGAAAATGTAGTGTCCCGAGATAAGGCGTGAGATGAGGAACAGGCTCAAGGGCTAGAAGCTTCTATCACTCCCTCCCCATATTCTCCTAGACGTGTATACGCAGTCTTCCAAGCTTTCATAGAAACAAGTCATTTGCCTGATAGGACTTCAGTGTTAACAGTTGGTCCAACAGTTACTTGCTCCAACAGCTTACTTTTAAATTTCAAATTTCTGTTAGACCTTGCTTCTTAACTTCTCAACTTTGCAAGGTCAGTAGATTTCCATTATTGTTGCCAGACCATACTATTACACATCATATATATTTTTCAAGGCTTATGTGTTTGTCCTCTGGTAGTTGGAAGTGAATGCTAAATTTCAGAAAATCAATACATATCAAATATTGTGCAGTTAATTTTCAGAACTTTCTGTCTCTTAAGAAACTTCGTTTTGTGAGATAGCCATTTCTCTGACATTACAATGGTAACAGCAAGATATTTCTTTTTAAGACAGAGTATACTTAGATAGTTCAGCCTAGTCTCAAACTTGAAATCCTCTTGCCTTTGCCTCCCCACTGCTGGAATTACAGGTATATGTCAATACATGGCCACTACAGGAATTAAGGGGGACAGTAAGACATGGCCCTTAGTATAGGGGAGCATGAAAATAATCTAATTATTGCTCAAAAGGAACTGATTTTTCTTTAGGAAGAATACTTCCCAACTAAGTTGTATTAGTTTAATATAATCCCCACACACACAGGGTTTCTCTGTGTAGCCTTGGCTGTCCTGGACTCACTTTGTAGACCAGGCTGGCCTCAAACTCATAGAGATCAGCCTACCTCTGCATCCCTGAGTACTGTGTTTATAGGCATGCAACCACTGTGCCCAGCTAATAATCTTAATACAAAAATATGAGAGAGATAAGGACACTTGAGTCTGCTCTCAACCATGTATATAAGTACAAATTTTTGTTTGTTTTTTGAGGCAGGGTTTCTCTGTGTAGCCTTGGCTGTCCTAGAATTAGCTCTATAGACCAGGCTGGCTTCAAACTCATAAAGATTTGGCTTTCCTGTGCCTCCTGAGTGCTGAGATTAAAGGTGGGTGCCATCAACACCACCAGGTTATAAGTACAAAAACCTTAGGCAAATATTAGCAACATCAGTCTAGCAATGTCTAACTATTATACATATTCTTACCAATACAACTATTTTAGGAATAAAAAATTGGTTTTTCTAACATTTGTCCCATTAAAACTCTTTGGAAACTAAAAAGGGAAAGAAACTTTCTTAATTTTATTTTAGATTTATTTATTTATTTTATGTGTTTGGGTGTTTGTCTGAATGCATGTCTGTGTCCCACATGTGTGTTTGCTGTCAGATCCCCTGGAACAAACTACTCATTATAGGCAGTTATGAGCTACCATGTTGATACTGGGAATTAAACTCAGCTTCTCTGGAAGAATATCTTCTATTCTCAACTTCTGAACCATCTCTGCAACACCCAAACTTTCTTAATTTATGAAGACTACCTGCTTTAAAATTCTATGGAAAAAGTTATCCTTGAAAAGATTATTATCTGTTAGATAAATTGTGGTGTATGCTCATCATCCCCACATTTGCCAGGTGGCAACCAATCTGGACTACAAAGCAAGATTGTATCTCAAAGAGAAAGGAAAGGCTATGTCACTGTTCCACCCTTAACCAGGAGCTTGTTTGGCAGTGCTCTAGATAGGAGCCTTGGGAAAGGAGGAAAATGTACTGAGCATGTAAGTATCAGCTGATACAGATTTAAGAGCTATAGTAGAGTTGCTATATACAGAGTATGTTTTCAGAAGAAGAGTGAAAGAGCTTGTTCTGGAGTATAAAGACTCCCAAGATTGTAGTTCTAGGTTCAGTGCCATTCATTAGCATCCAAAAGTCTGACTTATTTTCATTAAAACATCAATTAATCTAAATAATACATATCCTGGGGTGCTAATGCATACACCTCTGCAAATTGATGACACTTTTTTTCTTCCTGATCCTTGGGGTGAATCTGGGACCTCACACATGCTAAGCAAGTGCTCTGCACTGAGCTGCAACCCTAGCTCTTATTCTATTTCGGGTATGTTCTGAGAAACAGAAATTTAACAGTATTGAATTATATATCCAATGACTTTCTAGGATCTGTACCACCTTTCTCTAGAAAAAGTCATACTGCAAAGCCTCAGGAGAGAAGAGCGAAAGAACTGTAATATGTAAACACCAAGTCCAGAGTTTGCTTGTTCTGCCCTCATATTGCTAATGCCACCTTTCCTTTCACACACTGAAGCACCTTGTCCCACCTTCATTTTTATATCTGAGTTCCAGAACTGTGTGTGTGTGTGTGTGTGTGTGTGTGTGTGTGTGTGTGTGTGTGTGAAACGTGTAGCTCTAATTTTTTTCCCACTGAACCCATCCATATTCATACTTAGGACCTGGGTTCAGTTCCTGCTTACATGGCAACTCCAGTTCCAGAATATTAGCAGTCATTTGGAAAGGAACTGTGGGAAATGAGAAGCTCTGTTACCCTACAGCGCTGCACCTCACTACCTAGCTCATCCTCACTACCTCAAGTTATAACATTAACTTATTAAATGTAAATCATTGTCATTGTAGGTTGGTGAGGTAATCAGTAAAGTGCTTGTCCTGCAAGCCTGAAAACATGAGTTCAGTTGCTAGCGCCCCCCAGGCTTGGTGTACAGTATTGTGAGAAGTGGAGCTCACTGGCTGACTCAGAGTGCAGTGAGAAACTCTGGCTCAAAAAATACAATAGAGGGATAGAGAAATGACTCAGCAGTTAAGAGCACGAGGTGTTCTCTTTAGGGGAACCAGGTTTGGTTCCCAGTACAACATGATACATTGCTGTCACTTTAACCCTCTAGTGTTCACCTCTTATTAACAGACATCCATTCTGTTTGTCCAGTACTGAGGTTGCATTCAGAATCCTTTTTTTCTGGTTTCTTCATCTGTTCATTCAAAGCATCAGGCTTTAGTATTTTTGTGGCCATATAGGAGAGGCATTACATATATAGGTAGGTGCATGTCAACTGGATGCCAGGGATTAACCTTGTATGGCCGTTCTCAGAACTTTGCTTTGCTTTTAGGACAGGGTCCCAGATTTGACCCTGCTAATATAGGTGGCCAGCAGACCTTAGAGAGTCCCCCTTCTTTTTTTTCCCAACACTGAGATTACAAAGTCATGCCACACCACCACATCCACATTTTTACATGAGTTCTGCCTCAAAAGGAATTAAGGCCATGGCAAGTACTTTACTAACTCAGCCAATTCTCCAATCCCCGGCACTAATTTTTATAACTAACGTGACCAAGTGTTCTGAAGTTTAGCTTGGTAGTAGAGTACTTATTCCACCTGAAGAGCAAGCATTAAGCATTAGAAATGATGGCAGTCAGAAATGGCATGTATTAAGGCAGGCTAGCCTGGGTTACATTTTAAAAGACTGTTATTATATTTTATTTTATTTGATGTGGGGTCTCACTGTGTAGCTCTGGCTGTCCTGGAACTCGCTATATAGACCAGACTGGCCTTGAACTCAAAGAACTGCCTTAAGCTATAGCTAAGGGTGTGTGTGTATGTATCTATGTATGTATATATGTGTCTTATGCCTATAGAAAGGGAAATAAGGATGGAGGCTGAAGTGCATAATAGAAAACAGGACAGTCTATCAGGGAGGAGGAAATCCACACCTCTTGAAAAAATGAGGTTACCTCAACATTAAATAGATAATTGTCTAGGTTAAGATTTCTACAGTTGTGGCTGGAAAGATGGCTCTGGTTAAGAGCACTGGTTATTCTTCCAGAGGCCCAGGTTCAAGCGCCAGCATGCGCATGGCAACTCACAACTGTTTCAGTAAGTCCAGCTCCAGGGGATCTGATACCCTCACACAGACACACATGTAGGCAAAACACCAATGTACATAAAATAAAAATAAAATCCTTGAAAAAAAAAGATTTCTACACTTGTATAAAACACCCCAACCATAAGCGACTTAGGAAGGAAAAGATTTATTTCATCTTACAGCTTGTAATCCATCATCTGGGGAAGTCAGGGCAGGAGCCTGGAGGCAGGAACTGATAGAGGAGTGTTCCTTACTGGCTTGCTCCATCATGGCTTGCTCAGCCTCTTTGTTCTTTGTGTCTTATGGACAGACAGTATATATGTATAAGTTTGTGTTAATGGCATTAGTGGTTCTTAGTTCCCCCCCACACACACACCTAATACTCAACAGTCACTTAGCCTTAGCACTTTGCCCATTAAGAATTTGTGCCTTAACTGCTGTTTACTATAGAAAATAACTTCTGGACAAGATCAGGAACAGCACTAATTTATGAGTCATAGCCAGCAGGAAGTTTTAAGGATGGTTGTAGCTTGATTTCTTTATGTCCTACCTACAACAAAAGTGTATTGTGTCTTCAGCAGTTGGGTATTACAACCTAGTTGTGGTAGACAACAAAGAGTGGTGTTATTTTGGCGTCCACTGGGGCCTCCATGACCAGTAACTCATATGAAGATATCACATGCCTCACTGAGATTTTCATTTAACAATCACATCTTCTGCGGGGAGCATTGTCCAGCTATTCTGGGTTCCTGTATTCATTTTAATTGTATATTTTAGTGAGATTAAAAGGTACTGGGTTTCCAAGACTTTATGTATCCTTAGTTCTGGCTAACCTTTCTCCGCCCTGTTTTCTTCCCCGTCCCTCCACCACCATCCCTGCTTAAGCTTTTAATCCTAGTATCAACTCCGTGTCCCATCACCCCGTAATGCTTCATCCTCCCACATATAGGCCTTTCTAACTTCTTGACCTCTACAGACACTCCAAATTAAACACACAAATATAAATGTCAAAGCTAGAATCAACCTGAGAGAGAACATGTGACATTTGTCTTGCTAAACTTAGGTTGCTTCGCTTAATATGATGTTCCCAAGTTGCATCCACATTCCTGAATTTTTATGGTTTCTTTTTTTTTTTTTTCCAGAAATGATTAGAATTCCATTGTGTTTATGTACCACATTTTCATTACCCGTTCATTAGCTGATGGACATCTAGGCTAGTTCCGTTTCCTAGTTATTGTAAATAGAGCATCAGTGAACATGGATGTGCAAAGATTTGAAGTCCTTTGGATAGAAGCCCAGGAGAGGCATAAATTTGTTTATGATAGTGGTATTTAACGTTCTAGAAAACATCCACAAGGATTTCCACAGGTACTGGACCAATTTTCATTTCAACTAACAGTATATATAAATGTTTCCCTTTCCCCACATCCTTACCAGCATCTGTTGTCATTTGTTTTCTTGATCATAGCTATGCTGACTAGGGTGAGATGTAATCTCAATGTAATTTTAATTTTCATTTCTCTGATAGCTAATGTTGAGAATTTTAATGTATATAGCCATTTCTATTTCTTTTTCCAAAAACTTCATTTCTGTATCTTCTTTTTTTTTAATTGTTGGTTTTCAAGACATTTAATTTCTTCGATTCTTTGTGTGTTCAAGATACTAATCCTCTGTTGGAGATATAATTGGCAAAGATGTTCTACCATTCTGTAGGTTGTTTCTTCAATTGGTTCAGTTTTATTTGCTCTACAAAAGTTTTTAAATTTTATGAGATCCCATTTATTGGTATTGGCCTTATTTCCTGAGCAACCAAAGCTATGTTGAAGCCCTTGATCCATTTTGATTTTGTGCAGTGACAAGGATTTGTAGTTTCCTCTACATGTAGATATTCAGTTTTTCTGTCACCATTTGCTGAAGATGCTTTGTTTTCTTTTTCTTTTCTTTTTGACATCTTTGTCAAAAACAATAAGGTGGCTGTAGTTAACAGGTCTTATATCTGAGTTCTCTACTCTGTCCTGTTCTATTGATTTACATGCATGCCTTATGCCAGTACTGTGCTGTTTTTATTACTATGGCTCTGTTGTATAACTTGAAATCAAGTATGGTGATAACTAAGCACTATTCCTCTTTCGCATGACTGCTGTTCTTTTCCAGAATATCTTGTGCTGCTTTATGAGTTCTAAGAAGTTTTCATTATAGAGTTCTTTCATATCCATGGGTTTGGTGGGATTTTTGTTTATTGGGATTGGATGCTGTTCTTATTTGTTTGGTTTTAGACAATAGAGTTGTTTCCCTGATTTCTTTTTCAGATTTGTCATTGGTATGTGGGAAGGCTGTTGGTTTTTATATATTAATTTTATACTCTGCCACTTTGCTGAAACTGTTTTAGTAGCTCTAAGAGTTTCCTGGTAAAGTCTTCCTTTGGGGTCTCATGTTATACATATATACCATCTGCAAATACAGGTACTTTGACTTCTTACTTTCCTATTTGTATCCCTCTTAAATTCTTCCCTTGTCTATTGCTCTAGCTCATATTTCTAGTAGTATATTGAATAAGTGAACACACTTAACCTTGTTTCTGATTTTAGTGGAAATGCTTTTGAGATGAGATGTGTTTCTTTTGAGATTTTTGTCTTTTTTTTTTTTTTCTTTGTTTCTCTCCCCCAACCCCACCCCAATTCCTCAGAGCTGAAGACTGAACCTAGAGCCTTACACTTGCTAGGCAAGTGCTCTACCACTCAGCTAAATCCCAAACCCCTCTTCAGGACTTTTACATGAACAGATATTGGACGCCTTTTCTGCATCAATTGATATAACAATGGAATTTCTATTCTTGAGTCTGTCTATACATAGAACATAAAATTTATTGATTTGTATATATTGAATCATTCCAGCGTCTTTGGAATAAAAATTCTCATTTTTGATCATTATCAATGATCTATTATTCTTTGTGTTCTTGAATTCAATTTTCAAATATCTTGCTGAGAATTTTTGTATCAGTGAAATTGCTCTGAAATTTTTCCTTGCATTCTTACTGATTTTGGTATCAGGTTTGTATTAGCTTTGTAAAAGTGTTAGGTACTATTCTTTCTTCTTCTGTTTTATGGAATGGCTTGAGAAGCATTGGCCATTAATTTTAATTCTTTGAAGCTCTGATAAAATTCAACAATGAATCCATCTGGGCCGAGATATATATATATTTTTTAATTTGGGAGAGTCTTACTTGATGTTTTAATCTTCTTGTTACAGATCTCATTTTGTTCTAATTTTGGAAGGGCATATTTATCTAGGAATGCATTCATTTCTTTTAATTTTTCCAATTTAGTGGAATATATGTTTTCAAGGTACAACCTAATGGTTTTCTGAATTCTTCTGCTGTCTTATAATGGCTCCCTTTTCATGTCTACTTTTATTTGGGTTCTCTTTCAGTATGTTGGCTAAGAGTTTGTCAGTCTTGTTAATCTTTTGAAAGAACCAAATCTTTTGGTTGTAGATTCCTTATTCTTGAGAATTTCATGTATATATACAATGAAATAAGATCTTATCCAGCCCGTTTTCCTCCACCAACATGCTGTATCTGAATTTCATGTCCTTTTTTTGTCTTTTTCTTTTTTCTCTGATAACTCTCTACATCTTGAAAGTGCTGCCCTGGTCTAGCACTAGCCACTGGGTCATGGGAAACTTATCAGTAACCATATCCTTCAGCAACTGTCTACTCACTATGGACAGAGGATGGGGCTGGAGAGCCTCTCTGCCCTATGTGTGCTAGGATCTTTGCTGACATGATCTTGTGTAGGCCTGTACAAGTCACCACAGCGGCTGTAAGTTTGTGATTGTGACAGGAAATCTTGCCCAGAAAACATAATTTCCCGGGAGTCCCCTCTATCCTCCATCTCTGAAATTATGTATACTTCTGAGCTTCTAGTTTTTTTGGCCTTCTTACCCAATCTGGGACCCCAGCCCATAAAATTTTGTTGTTCACATTTAGGTTGGGTTTTCCTGCCTGATTAACCTAGCCTAATGTGGGAAATTCTCTCATAGATAAACCAGGTTCACTTTGGTGATTCTAAATCTTGTCAAGTTGACAAGATTCACCATCACATTACCCAAAACCCTGAAGGTTTATTTATTCAACTTACTGTTTTTTTAAAACCTAACCTCCTATATCACATACTAGTCTATTGTTTTAGTTACCTTTTCATTACTTTTGAAAGTATCTGATGGTGGGGGATGATGGTGGTGGCATCTGCCTTTAATCCCAGCACTTGGGAGTCAGAGGCAGGTCATCTGTCTGAGCTCAAGGCCAGCCTGGTCTACAAAGTGATTCTAGGACAGCCAACGCTATTATTACACAGAAAAACCGGGTTTGGGGGTTGTGGGACAAATCAACTTTAAAAGTGTTTTTTCGGGTCTGGAGAGATGGCTCAGCAGTTAAGAGCATTGACTGTTCTTCCAAAGGACCCTGGTTCAATTCCCAGCACCCACATGGAAACTCAAAACTGTCTAGTCTGTAACTCAAATTCCAGTGGATCCGACACCCCCATATACATGTTTGTATGCCAAATACTAAATGTACATAAAAAAATAAATTAATTTTTTAAAAGTTTTTATTTTGGTGCTCAGTTTTTTGAAGGATCCAGTTCATGATCACTTGGCCCTATGTCTGTAAACATGTAGGAAGGTAGTATATCGTATTAGGAGCTCACCTCTTTGCAACAGCAAAAGAGAAAGAAGGAATCCCATAGTCCCCTTTGAGATTATATCACTGAAGACTTTATAGTCATATCATTCTGGACAACCAGTCTTTAACCATGGACCTCAAATGATAACATTTATTTGTTTGCTTATCTCCTCCTAACCAGTGTTGGTTATAACAAAGACTCCAAAATCATTCAGCAACATTTACCTTGTGTAAACATAGACAGGTTGTATAATTGTTCTGTGCCTCAGTTGCAAGGCGGATTGAGTCATAATCTCTGTCAAAGAGTTTCTGAAAATACTTAAATGAATTAGTGTCTGTGGGAAAGATTTTTATAAAATCCCTGGCAGTGAATAGAGTAGGTGCTCAGTTGCTCCTATATACTTTTCTTGGTGGTGATGAAAGCCCCTTCTAAGAATCAACTTTGATTTTGTTGATTCTTAGAAAAATCTCCATTGTTTTTGTTCTCTATTTTAGTAGGATCTGCATTATTTTTTTTCTTTTTTCTCTGTGCTTACTCTTCCCTTGCGTTGAGAACTGGGAAATATTGAAGATTTAACATAGCTCCTTTAGAAGTACAGATATCTTTAGTGGCTGTCTGACTTAGTACGAGTAACGCTTTCCTTCAGTTTTCTTCCACAACCTGAGCTTATCAGTCCCCTAAGCAAGCCATATGCCCCAGTGCTCTTCCACTCCTTGATACGTTGTAACTCTTGCTCCAGTTGTCTGCATACTGTTGTTCCAAAAGATTTCTCCATGCCTTATTGTCACACCACTATGCTATAAGCCTTATCTGCCATTATGATTCGAGTTCTCTTGAATTTTATGTGAGCCTTAAATTATGAACTGAAATAATAGGTTTATAATGTGAAAGGATTTATCACTTGGTTGATCGGCTTTAAGGGTTCAGAACCCTGTTTCTGTTTGAGTGTAGCAATGACTAGTATCTTAACCCTGGTTCACTTGTGCAAATTTCTTTTCTCAAACTGATGTACAAGGATGTTTTTTAGTATTAAGATATAAATATGAAAATATATATATATACATAGTGCTGACCAATAGTATCCCCAAATGCTCATGTTTATTTATCTTCCCTTAGGATTCTGAGACTTTTCATCAAGTTACAAAAAAGTACTTACTAAGCTAAACTCCTCTTCTATCTTGTTTGTGGATAACTAAATGTTTTTGCTAAATAGGATCATCACTGCTTTTGGAAATATACAGTATTTAGATCTATTTCCAGAAATGTTTGCCTCACTCCAAGATTTAAAGTAGCTCCATAACAACGTGAGCCGACTTCCTTGGGAGGGTTCTTGAGATCGCGGCTCGTAGATGCTGACTACCAACAGTACTCACGTCTATCTTTGTTTTTGCCTGTGTGAGAGTGCAGTGCCCACATCAAGGTGTTAAAGTATGTGTTGTCTTCTTTTCTTTTTCAGAAGATGAATAATCTTTCATTTAGTGAGCTATGTTGCCTCTTCTGCTGTCCACCTTGCCCAGGGAAAATTGCTTCAAAACTAGCATTCTTGCCACCTGATCCAACTTACACACTGATGTGTGATGAAAGTGGAAGCCGCTGGACTTTACACCTGTCAGAACGAGCGGACTGGCAATACTCTTCCAGAGAAAAAGATGCTATTGAGTGTTTCATGACCAGAACCAGTAAAGGCAACAGAATTGCTTGCATGTTTGTGCGTTGTTCACCCAATGCTAAATATACCTTACTCTTCTCCCATGGAAATGCTGTAGATCTTGGTCAGATGAGCAGCTTTTACATAGGTCTGGGGTCCCGGATTAATTGTAATATATTCTCATATGATTACTCTGGGTATGGTGCTAGTTCTGGAAAGCCAACAGAGAAGAACCTGTATGCAGATGTTGAAGCCGCCTGGCTGGCTCTTCGGACAAGGTAATCATTATGGGGATCATTTCTTAATATGGTAGTTATACTGTAGAATAGTAGAATAAAAGGCATTTTTAACACACATGCTTTGAACTACAATATGAAGGTATTTGCCAGCGCACACACATACTAACACTGAAATTTCATATAATAGCCAATGGAGTCTTTAAAAGGAAATCAGATTTATATGTGTATATCAATGCCCATGTGAATGTGGTTTTGGGTGTTTTTTGTTCTTTGTGGGTTTGTTTTTTTGTCTCTTTTTTGGGGGGGTTCTTTACTTAAATCTAATGACACTTAAATGTTTGGTCTCAAACTTTGTTAATTGGATACAATACATACATGAATGTTTGTTCTATGATTTCTACCATTTGCTTGCTCTGTCACTAATAATTTAAGAAGTCTTTTGTTTGAATATTAAGCAAGACTTACGTTGGTATTTTACTTTACATTTTTGTTTACTAAAACTTGTTTGGAAAGATTATCTTGATATTCTCTGAAGTAATGTTATAAATTTAATAAAGTTGTATCTCATTTATGTCGTTCTTTAACAGATTGTGTAACAGATTGTATTTGGGAACTAGATATCCATTAACCTTTCTGGACACAGTTTTGTAGATTCCAGTGTGTTCTTCCTCATTAGTCATTTTAATGTACAATAAATGGTAGATATCTTAATATAAATGATTTCTCTTTACATATTGATAATCTGCCTTTTCTGCAGTATTTTAAACTGAAGCTACAGGCATAAAGAATCGATTTTTCCTAAATCATGTTTAAATGCTAATGATGTCAGGGAAACATCATTTTATGAATAGGTATAACCACTTTGATGAATAGGTATAACCACTTTTATAAAATGGCTTTTAAAATATTTCCTTTCCTTTACAATAAAGTTACGTCCTCAAGCAAAATTCTATGTAAAGGGAATTCTTAAATCAGTTGCAGTACTATGAAAACATTAATTTGAAAAGTAAGAAAAAGGTAAATAGTGAGTAGTAAATAGTTAACAGTGATTAAAAATTACTGTGCCAGGTGTGGTGTTACATGCCTTTGGGAGGCAGAGGCAGACAGATCTCTGTCCTCTCCCATGATCCTCAGTCTTTATCTGTGTCCTTTCTTGGAGAGACTACTGGATTGGAAGTCAGTATGTATGTGTTCTAAATACAGGTTTACTGTCAACTTAACAATGATTTTTAGTGTCTAGTCATTAAGCAGCCTAAATAAATGGGATGTCTCTAAAGTTCTTTTTAACTCATTCTCAAATTGTTATTGTTTAATTAGAACCTCTTGATTCTTGTTCCTCTTGAGTCTTGATATTGCTAGCTTTAGTGTTAGAGCTACAATTACTATGTGTTAGTCAGGTGACAGCAATAGTATGGTCTCATGAGATACAGATACTGCAGATGCTTATCCTCCTAGCTTCTTGGTTACTGGGAGCTTTCCTGAGTTAAGTAGTATGCCGAGTCAGTTAGGAATAGGTGGAACCACCTATTGTTTGTACCTGATGCTTGTGGAACACAGGTTGAAGAAGCTGTGGGAAAGTATGTCATTGCCTGGATAGTAAAAATGGTCTTGAGTACCTTGAAGAGGACATAGGAAGTTTGCCTTGCTCTTGTGGTGAATGGTCAGATTCTCGAAAAGCCCCCTAACTGGCCCAAAATATTAGACACTGCTGTCTATATCACTCTTAGCTTCCAGAAACGACTACTCTGCCTTCTAAGTAGAAAAGCATACTGAAGATCTCTGTAACCTTTAGCCCCTACAGGTGCTACTATGGCACCTCACCTATATCTGAAGTAGTTTACAGATGGAACAATTACACTGTAAACAAGTAATACTTCCTGGAACATCTTAGGTATTCAGGTAAAGTTTTATGGAGTCAGTCAGTTCACATACTTAAATCTTCAGTGGTGTTAAAGGGGATAAAGTGACAGTTTTAAGGTTTTTAGCGTGAATTCTATTCCTAATTAACTAAACAATGCCATTTGGAACTGTAGGTCATCTGATTGCATTTGTAAGTTTTGGTACATCTCGGTGAAGAGGGGAAATTTCAAGAAATACTGCAATTTGACCTTGACTAAAAGTATAGGTTCCTATATTCTTTCCATACCATAACTTTATGCAACAGCTCATCAGTATGGCCAGTTCTGAAAATCACACAGCCTGCTCTTGATGTACAGAGAAGTCAAGAACATCTGCTCTGTTAGATAGGAAATACTATCTCACTAGATAACAGCAAATATTAACCATTAGTCTAGTGAAATATAAGTGATACAGTATATTTCAAACTTACAATTACTAAAACATGATGAATGACAATTTTTTTCTTTTTTGTTGTTGTTGGTTTTTTGAGGGTGGGTTCTTTCTGGACTGGGTTTCTCTGTATATCCCTGACTATTCTGAAACTCACTCTGTAAACCAGGCTGACTTAAAAGTCAGAGATCTCCCTGCCTCTGCCTCCTAAATGTTGGAATTAATACATGCACTACCACCATAAAATTGAAGTTTTAAAAGATTAGTAATTACTTTTCTAAATGATTAGAATTGAGCATGAAATAATTGAGAGTCTAGAGCTCTCAATTATTTAAAATGATAATAGCTAAGAAATTTAAAATTTTAAATATAAATTGACATTATCTCGTGAGACATTCTGTAGCAAATCTTTAGAATGATGGAATATTTCCTTCCAGTCCAACTATATTTTTCAAACTTCTGAATTTCTTAGATACGGCATTCGTCCTGAAAATGTGATTATATATGGCCAGAGCATAGGGACAGTACCATCTGTGGATCTTGCTGCTCGCTATGAGAGTGCTGCTGTTATTCTTCATTCTCCTTTGACCTCAGGAATGCGAGTTGCTTTCCCTGATACCAAGAAGACCTACTGTTTTGATGCATTCCCAAAGTAAGTTCAATATTCAAAACCATTCAGCTCCAAGAACCTTGGGGTGATGTTTGTCATTGAGCTTCTACATCATGTAATTGATCACATAGGAATTGTCGAAGACTAGCTTGAAGAGTGTTAGCACATGACTGATAAAAAAAAGACTGAAATGAACATGAAATGGAGGCAGCAGTACTAGCATTTAGACGGAAGAAAAAAATTGTGAACGTAAATTAACAGATCAGAGCAGCAAGCTGGATGTGGGATTCTACAAAGAACAACTTGACTAAGGCTTTTGCCCCAGGTGCTAAAACAGTATGAAATGTAGTGAGATGCACAGCACAAGCTAAGAGTGGGTGGAGGGAAGGTGATCATTGATACCTAGCCAGTTGTATGTAACTTGCAAGCAAAGTTTACTCTTAAATGGCTGGAATAAGTGTCACTGCTACACATAGTATTGGATAGATTTGATCAGGAAGGCTACTTCTTGCTTTCCAAGGCAAAGACTGGTTGCCACCTGCCTTCTTCCTAGTTGGAAAAACGTTAGTGGCCTATTTTCTCAAGGACAGGGAGAAGGCAAGAAGGGAAAAACTGCCAATTTTCACTTGGTCTACTTTCCTCTATTGGCATGAATACAAAGGATATTTTTGTGAATGGCAGGACAGAAGCCAAGATATCAATTGGTTCTTAGCAAAAGAGCAGAAGTTATTTCAAAAACAGTATTTACTCAGTAGTAGGCTAGAGAGATGGGTTAGTTGTGAACATGAGGACCTGAATTCAATCCCTACAACTTTTTCTTTTAAAGTAATCAAGGTGGTACTCACTTGTAAATACTTAAATATCAGAGCAGGTGAGAGTCAGAGGTAGAAACAGGTAGATCCCAGGGGCTCCCTGGCCACCGAACCTAGTCTGTTTAACTCAGTGATGGGAATTACAGAGAGTTGGTAAGGTGATGCTTCACCAACTTCCTCACTGAACCTTTTTCATGTTTGACATATCTAGATATTTTCCAGAAATAAGCTAGTTGAAAAAGAAAATACACTATTTTAATCATGAATTCCTCTAAGGTAACTATATCTGCATTATTTATTAGGAAATAGAGCCTTGAGAGTACAGAGATCACTTAGCAGTTTCACTGAGTAATTTATTCCTTTTTAAGTGTTTTCTCTGTCTAGAGGGGGGAAATGAAGAAAACATGTTTGTAAGATTTCTTCTCTGCATAGTTTTCTTTTCCCAAGTTGCCTTTCTAAAATTCTGTTTATTTTGGTCTCTATCTTAAATTTAAAATGTTCTCTCAATTATCTGATCATTCCTGGTTATCTATTCTTATATAAGAGTGGAGAGCTACTCTAGTACACTATGCAAAAACTGTGAAACTCTGGCTTAGATGATGAAGCCTGCCAGCCAGCATTCTCAGAAGCCAGATAGGCCCCACAGAGTCAGCCTTTTGTGTGTTGTGTGCCTGTGGTACCTCTCCCCTGAACTGGAGCTTACAGACCTTCCAGAGTTGAAGAAAGAAAGTTACACGGCTTTTCCAAGAAGTCTGGGGGAAAGGGACCTTACTGTGTTTTAAACAGACTTTGAAGAGTTTTGTCATGTTTTAGTCCTCTACCTTCCTCTCCAGGGCAGTGTCTTGGCCTTGTGTGGTATTCCACTGCAGCTTGGCTGCTTCATTCCTTTGTCTTCTACTTGCTTTACATTGTGTTTTTACCTAACTTTTTAATCAGTTATTTCACATATTCATCCACTTTCGCGGTTTTCAGTTTTTTTATGTTAATATTCTCTCTTATTAGTTTATAACCTTAAGTCAGAAAAAAAAAAACATTTTGTTTGAATTTTAGTATCTGAGAGAGTAAAATGGGTGCAGCAGGGGTTGAAATTACATGTTCAGGTATGGTCCTTGGGCTATGCTTCTTGAAGTCTAGGGGAAACTCAGTATTGAGGAACAGTGCTTAGGAGTAGGGGTGGTAATGAGTGACTCAAGCAGAACAACTGTGCAAAGGAAACTTCCTCCAGTACCCATAAGCGTGCATGAAAAGAATGGATGACTTTTTGATCCTGCTCAAACCTAAATGGCTTCCATTCCTAAAGTTGATTTGTACAGTTCTGGTGTTTGAATTTTCTGTTCTAACACAGGAAGCTTCCTTTCCTTTTTATATAGCTCATTGATTCTTTTTTATCCCCTTTTCTTTTTGTCTCCAGTATTGACAAAATCTCTAAGATAACCTCTCCAGTATTAATAATTCATGGGACTGAAGATGAAGTCATTGACTTTTCGCATGGCCTCGCATTGTTTGAGCGTTGCCAAAGACCTGTGGAGCCCCTGTGGGTTGAGGGGGCAGGACACAATGATGTGGAGCTTTATGGACAATACCTTGAGAGGTTAAAACAGTTTGTGTCACAGGAACTGGTAAATTTGTAAACTACTCTGTAAATTTGCATACTGGGTTTTCTTTTCTTGCTGAACTGCACTCCTTGGTAAATAACATGAAACCTGAAGGTTTTGTTTACAAATCATGTAAGTTGCCTTCCTAACTGTACAGGTAATGATTTGTTAACAGACTTAATGAAGGTTTTAATTACCAGAACTAGAACTGGAAATAGCAGTATCATGCAGTCAGGCTGTGTAATTTATATTTTTTCTGTGAATTTTTTTTAAACATCAAGATGAGTACTGTATGAAATTTTAATTCTATAAAATCAAATGCTGTAAAAGTATTGCCAAATGCTTTTGCATATCAAAAGCAAATTTATAAATATTTTTAAACATCTCAATGTATTAAATATCCTGGTATACAAATGTAATATTCCTTCAAAAAGCTGTATATCTAAAGCAATTCTAGTACTCAGAATAAACTGTAAAAAACAAAACTGTATGAAAACATCCAGGTTGAGTTGACGTATACTCTGTTGTACAGGGACTAGAGGCTTAAATGGTTATTTTATTGTAAAAATACATTGACTTTTCTGTATTCTCTAATTATAGTACATTTATCCTAAGGAAAAAAATGAAGTCTTAATTTTTATGCCATCTGTTAACTTACCAGCTATTCATCATGTAAATGAGAAGCCCTGATGGCGCTGAATTTTAACTAGTTATGATTTATGTTTGGTACTGTGAGACAACTACTTAACATTTTCATTCAGTTATTTAAAGGACATTTAGGGCTTCAAGAATGATTTTGTATGCAATGTTGTTTTAAATTTTGACTAATTATTAGAATTGTAGTAGTCTTCCTTATATGAATACTTGAAACTCCGTTAGTTGTTCTTTAAGACCATGAACAGACTGGCTGTTTGGTCCTTTTCCATCTTGGCTGTTTTTTAAGAATAGGGCCTATTCTTTTGGATTACTATCTAGGAATGTTATGGGTTCACTCCTGAATACAGGGGATGAGAAAACATGTCATATGTTTTATATTAACCAGTATAGTAAAAAAATAAAAATAAAGCTCACACAAAAACTAAGTTGCCTTTCCTTGAATGAATCCTGCCTGAATAAATGAAAGAAAAATAAACATTAAACTAATGGTATGTAGTCTAATTTATAATGAATGAGAATTGAAATAATACACACTGTGGATATGTTTTTAAGGCCTTATGTAGTTTTAACTGTTCTGCTTGTTCTGTGATTATGTCTAAGACTATAGTATATGATTCCTCAAAGTTTATCAAGTATTGTGAATGCTTGGTTCAGATATGTCAAATTAACAGTAAAACAACAAATGTATCACTCAGCTGTGCTTGTTTGCCTTCTTCTGAACTCCTCACCCCCACACGAAAGCAGTAAAAGTCAAACACCTTTCTAAAGTTTTCTTTATTTTTAAAAACTTTATTTTAAAGTTTTCTTTATTTTTATTGTTATTATATTAACATACTAATTATACATTTTAGAAGATTACTTTGGTATTCCCATGTGGCCTTTTGTTTTCCACCACTGTCCTGCTCTATGACAATAAGAACCCTGCTTTTATTTATTGTTTATCAATCTATCCATCCACCTATTTATTTAATTGTTTGTTTGTTTATTTATTTATTTATTTATAAATTTTTGAGATGAGTCTCCCTATGTAGCTCTGGCCGTCTGGAACTGACCATGAAGACCAGGCTGGCCTTGAACTCACAGAGATTCACGTGCCTCTGCTTCATAATTGCTGGGATTCAAGGTTTGCACCACCATGCACAGCTTCAGTGTTCTACTTTCAGGTCGATTATTTTAGCTTACATATAGAAATGAAAACATGTCATACTTATCACTATTTCTGGATTATTTACTTAACATAATGTTCTTTAATGTCATTCCACATAATGTCGTACTGCATATGGCAGGATTTCATTCCTTATGGTTAAGTAATGCTCTGTTGTGAGTGTGACACATTTTACTTGTTCAATAATCTGTTGTTACTATGATTACTGTTTAATTAGTCAGGGCCCTGACATTCCCAATAGGCCAGTTAAACAGTAGTAACAAGTAGGTTGAAAGTAGTTTGTATTCATTGTGGCCACATTGAGGAGAGAGGCAGAAAGACCCAGCAAGCTCTCCTTTCAGATCCTTCTTTGGAGCCCTGACATTATGTTTAAGTTTAAATAGAGGGCCAGCAGCATGCACCTAGTAGTTGCTGTTAAGGTGTGGGCCAGCCATCACTGTCTTAGCAGCTTCAGTCTCCTTCCTGGCTCTCTAAAGCTGTTGCCAGTGTTAATGTTGGAGCCTGTTCCCTGGACGCAGTAACAAGCCAGGCTTGGCATACATCCTCAATAAACCCATTAACAGAGCCAGATTAATGGTGAAAAGCAGAGCTGGCCACCACTTTAATCCCAGCACTCAGGAGACAGAGGCAGGGAGGATCTCTTGAGTATAAGGCCAGCCTGGTCTACAGCGTAAGTTCCAGGACAGCAAGGGCTAGGAAAAAAGAAAACAAAACAAAACAAAACAGTCAAAAGTAGGAGATTTATTCAGTGTGGTCAGACATCTGATTCTTGCTATTGTTTCATGTGTTTTGGGTCCTATGCAAATAGCCATTGCTTTTACCAGTTTTGGAAATGTTTCATTTCTGTTTTCCCTAGTAGTTTGGGATTGTCAGCTCTTTTTTTTTTTTCTTGAGTCGTTTTTTTGCAAGGGGTAAGAGAGGAGCCTTGCCATCCAGCTCTTGGTACTGTTTATTGCAGAGGCTGCCTTTCTCCAGTGCTTGTGGTGCCCTTGTTGAGAACATGCTGGCTATGAGGTGTGTGTGTGTGTGTGTGTGTGTGTGTGTGTGTGTGTGTGTGTGTG
>NW_026592510.1:15311296-15367649 GCF_907164565.1 Psammomys obesus | reverse complement strand
TGTGTGTGTGTGTGTGTGTGTGTGTGTGTGTGTGTGTGTGTGTGTGTTTATTTCGGTCTCCATTGATGGAGATGTTTGTGTTTAGGCTAATAGCATGTCGGGTTTGGTAGTTAGGACCATTTTAGTGTAGATGTTGTACTGCCCCTTGCTTTGTTCACTTTGCCTAAGATTGCTATTTGGAGACGTGTGCTTTCATATGAACTTCAGTATCATTATTTCTCCTTCTTAGTTCTGTGAATAATAATAATAATAGTAGTGTATTTTGATGAGGGTTGCATTGAAATAGAGATAGAGATCACTTAAAGTAATACGGACATTTTAAATAAATATTTATTGGTTCGTCAATCCATGAACATGCAAGGAGTTTGTACTTTTTGTGTCTGTTATTTCTCATGAGTGTTGTAATTATCATTACAGAGGGCTTTCACTTCTTTGATTAAGTTTTATATCGTTTTTTTGTTGGAGTTGTTGTAGATAAAATTTCTTTCATAATTTTAGTAGATTTATTTTTATTGTTGGTGTTTTTCAGGACGGGGTTTCTCTGTAGCCCTGGCTGTCCTGGAACTCACTCTGTAGATCAGTCCGACTCCAACTCAAGGATGGATCCACTTGCCTCTGCCTCCCTAGTGCTGGGAGCGACCTCCACCTGCCTGTTCTTTAGCTGATTTCATACTGATTTTACAAAAGCTATTAATTTTGTATGCTATCTTATTAGATTTGTTTACCAGTTTACTCTTTATAGAGTCTTGGGCTTTTCTAAATATAGAATCATCTGCACACAGGAATAACTTGACTTCCTTCCTATTTGTATGTTTTTA
Source organism: Psammomys obesus (assembly GCF_907164565.1). Lineage (NCBI taxonomy): Eukaryota > Metazoa > Chordata > Mammalia > Rodentia > Muridae > Psammomys > Psammomys obesus. Next base: position 15,366,831 of record NW_026592510.1, on the reverse strand, counting down.
TATAGTTCTCTTGGGCAGTGTTTCTAACTAAATCTTTCAGTGCTGTGTTGAATAAGAACAGTATCCATGGATGCCTTTTGTTGTTACTGTTGATACTGCTTTCAGCTTTTCCCTACTCACTGACAGTGCAGGTGGGTTTATCATACATACTCGGTTAGGTTAAGGTCTTTCTGAACCTAATTTGTTTAGGGGTCTTCTCAATGCATTGTTGAGCTTTATCAAATCCTTTTTTTTTTCTTTGTATGTTGAGATGATCATATATTCTTTAATCTTTCATTCTACTTAGGTGATAGGCATATGTTGAAGCATGCTCATATGTCTAGGATTAAACCAACATACATGTTAATTTTTTAATGTGATGTTGAATTCAGTTTGCTAGCATATTGGTTTCGTGAGGAATGTCAATGTTTTCTTTTTGTGTTGTGTCCTTGTGTGATGCCAGCTGCTTAGAATAGATTTGGAAAGTGTCACTGTAACCAAAATACCTGATAAGAGGCAACTTAATGGAGGGAGATTTATTTTGGCTTGCCATTTGGTGGTAGAGCTCATGGCAGCAGGAGAGGGCGGCTGCTTGCTCATTGAAGGACAGTGCACACTTGGTCCCGACCTGGTTGAAGCGTGCTCATATCTGTAGGATTAAGCCAGCATACATTAAATCACTTCCTCTAGTCGGGCCATACCGTCTCTAAAGATCCCACAATCTCCAAAAAAGAGCTGTTCCACCTAGATGAACTGTAACAAAAAATATTCCTTCCTTTTTTTGCCTTTAAAGTAGGTTGAGAGAAAGTAATGTTAATTCTGTTAATTTTCACAGAATCCATCCGTGAAGCCATCTGACAGGGCTTTGGGTTAGGAGATTTAACTACAGGTTCAATCTTCTATTAATTGGTCTGTGTCAGTGATTTTATGTTCTCATATCTATTGCAGCAGGTCATAGCTATGGAGAATTTTATTCTAGAAGATTTTCTAGTTGATTAGCATATAATTCTTCAGAATAGTCCCTAATGAAGCCTTGCACATGTTGGCTGTCTTTTTTCCCACCTCTTTTATTTGGCTGTCGTCACATGCCTCTTTTCTTGGTTAGTCCAGGTGTTAGTTTATCAGTCTTTTCCAAAGCCAACTTTTTGGCCAAGTGTGGAAACCTGTGCCTGTAATCCGAGCACGCATGAGGTTTGTGTGCTGTATTCCGAGTTTGAGATCAGCCTGGGTTACCTTGTCTTAAACAAATTTAAATGCCCAACTGTTTCGTTGATAATTTCTATTGTTTTCTTTAGTCTCTTTCATTTATCTGGATCATTGTTATTTTTTCGTTCTGCTGATTTTTATTTTATTTGTGCTTTAAGAGACAATGTTAAGTTGTATATTTTAAAGTTCCGTGGATTTTTTTTTTAATGTAGGTGCATTATTACTATATATTTGCCTCTTGTTCAATCAGAAAATTGTAACATAAATTGGTTTAAAAATCGATGTCATACCTTTTTGAACATGGACCTTTGTTTGTTTTGTGTTTTGAGGCAGGGATTCACACTCACAGAGATTGTCCTGCCTCTGCCTCCCAAGTGCTGGGATTAAAGGTGCGTGCCACTACCATCTGGCCAATTCTTTTTCTAAATGGCTTATGTATGTAGGTGTTCCCTTTAAGTGCTTAATAAATAAATGAAAATGAGTTTTTGGAATTGTAATTGGCAGCAGTTGTCATATTCTTGGTACATTTATGTATTCTACATAACCAAAATTTGTTTTCAGAGCAGCTCTTCCCTAAACATGTATTACATTACAGAAAGCAAGATAAACCTGCAAATCTTAAAACTTAGTGATTTACAGCCTGACCCTGCATTTTGCAAATGCAGAAACAAACCCAGATGAGGGAGTTGCGTGCTCTGGGCTAAGTTTGTTAGCAATGTTATGATGAGTTTGCTGGATTACCATTATCTTCTCCTAAGTAATATAACTGATTCTTTTGTGTTCCAGCTCCGCAGCCCAGGTGGGCTTAACCCTGCTATCTTCTTGCCTCAGTCTGCTGTGAGCTGGGATTGCTCCTATGACCCTTATGGATTTTACAGTACAAATTGATTTGCTCTCCAATGCTTAATTTTTGTATTTTAAATGACTGTAGTTTTTTCATTATCAGTTCATTCAACAGCAGTAAGTTATTCTTTTCCTATTTCTCAATTATTTATGTATTTAGTGCTAACTTAATTTGCTTACTAGCTGAAATAGCTGCTTTTCAGATATGTCAATACCTGATCAGTATGACCTGAATAAATAGGAGTTTATTTTTACTGCCCACTTATTACAAATTATAACATGGAAAACAATTTATACTAGAAATTAGACTGAGGTACAGTTTGCAGAAATGAGAGAGACAATATTTATCCCATTTCTAAATAAATGATACCTCTCAGTGAATAGGGTATGACTAATGAATGCTGAGGAAGGAAGCAAACACCACTAGCCTGGAAGTGACCTACTTGACATTTGAGCTTCAAACAGAAAAAGAACAGGAAGAATGGCCTCTACAACTGTTGTTAGTTGAAAGCTGTTAAATTGGCTTGTGTGGATCCAGATGGACTCGGACTTTCTATTTCCTCTTGGCAGCCATGACTCAACATGCATAATGCAATTAGAACAGTCACAGGAAAAAAGCTTTAATAGTAATTTAAGAACAAAATTCAGCCAGGCATTGATTACACACCTGTAATCTGAGCACACAGCAACAGAAGTTCAAGGCCAATCAGAGCTGAGTAGACTCTATGGCAGAAAACAACAAATTTCTTATTGGAAGAAAGGGAGAATACTGTTTTTGTAATATTATTACCTTAGTAACTCAGATGTTTTCCCGGTAAAATAACTGATAAGTAGTTGAGGTGAAAATTTCATGGTACAGTGCTCAGTGTGTTTGATCCATAGCACCACAGAAATGGAAATTTTAATATATTCTACAGTGACTGCTTAAGGCCGTTTTGAATTGGTGTGGGGAGGCAGATTTGTGGACATAGGGCACTGCGAATCAGAATTGTAAAACAAATGCTTGTCATACAGTTCACTCTAAATCCCAGTGCTTGGGGAGGCTTAGGTGAGAAGATTGCCTTTGAGTTCTCCAAGCCAACCTTGTTGCAAAAATAAAAAATAAAAGCAACTGTTCCTTTCATGCTTGGTAAGTGAATACATAAACTATATATCAGGTGAAACATTTGCACTTAAGTACATTGTTTCTTCTGTAAAAATAAGGAGCCATATATGCCAGCACCAAAGACTTTGTAGTATTTCAAGCATTTCTGAGTGTCTAAGTCAGGTCTCCAAGCCTTCTAGAGTCACCACTAAGTTTGGGTGGGAGAGATATTCTGCAGAAGAGTACATGTTATGCACTAGGCAACCCCACCACAAACCTGAGAAACTGGAATGAACATACGAAGTGTTAAGTGTATATTGGTTAAGTTTGGCCCTGTCTTGGATATGCAGGACCTCAAGAAATGTGTGATAATTAAAATTCCTGAGTTGCTAGTTTAACAGAACAAAGGAAGAGAAACATACATGTGTATGCAGACGGATGCTAGTACCCATGGAGGCCAGAGAGAATATCAGAGTCCCTGCAGCTGGAGTTACAGGCAGTTGTGAGCTGCCCAGCCTGGGTACTGGGAACTGAACTCTGAGAGGGCAGCAAGAACGCGTAAGCAGTAATCCATCTCCAGCCCCTGTGAGTTTATGTAAGCCCCTGTGTTTGTGGAACCCAAGCCGGGTTGCTTCTCGGGGTCTTCTGTTTGTGTTCACATTTGTTATAGTTAACACAGTTAAGTGTTGCTTCTGATGTCCCATAAATTCGTTTCATTGGCTCTAATAGTTTAGAGAACCACATAGCTATTCATCAAATGATGTTTAGGACTAGCAGTTTGCTCAGTCATTGAGTGTGTGTTTAGCATGCCCAAGGTCCTGAGTTCAAATGTGACCTTATAGCAAGACCTTGTCTCAGAAAACACAAAAAGTCATGAATTTTTTGAGACGTAGAGCAAAATGTTTTGTCCATGTTTTCCGGCAGCATCTAAATGACTAATCACACACAAACTGAGAAACTGCAAGGAAACATGCAATGGTACTGTGTCTTCACTCAGCGCAGTTTAATAACCATCACTGACAAATTTAAACATGCTTGCCTCTAGGTCAAACACAAAAAGTTGAGCAGTTGCAATACACACACACATTTTCCATATATATGAAAAAGAATTTTAGAGTACCCTTGAATATGAAAGAATAAGTTTATTAGTACCAAAAAGAAGCAGGCTGGGAAAAACTGTGATTATATACCTTAAGTCTAGTAAATGTCACCAGAAATATACAGAATCCAGAGAAAGTTCATATAAGTATGTGAACACCCAGTTAAATACTTTGCTACCAGGGCTGGAGAGCGCTCAGCAGTAAAGAGCACTGGCTGCTCTTCAGAGGTCCTGAGTTTCATCCCCAGCAACCACATGGTGGTTCACAACCATCTGTAATGGGATATGACTTTTTTTTTTTGGTATGTGTGAAGACAGAACTATGAATAAATGAATGAATGAATATTTAAAAACTACTTTGCTATAGTGGGAAACCCCGAGTTGACGGAAAGGGATCTGGCCATTGTGGATCATGCCATGGATCACCACATATTTGCTGCCTGTGTGGGCTGTACAGTGGCATCTTGTATGATGGCTAGTCTTGGTATCACTTTGCCTGGCATACCAGTAACTGAATTTCCTCGATTAGATCATTAAAAGTCAGAACTACCCCATGCTTGGTACCACTATAATAACTAATAATTAGTTATTAGGGTGGCATATATGGGATTTATTAGTTACTAGAGTGGCTTACAGAATGGTCTGGCTAGTTCAACAATGGCTGTCTACTGACAGAAAGTCCAAGAACCTGATAGTTGTTCAGTCCACAAGGCTGAATATCTCAGCTGGTCTTCAGAATACATTGGAATCCTGAAGTATATTTGATTAATAGCAAAGGAATGGCTCAGCAACTGGATAGATGAACTTGACAGCAAGAGTAATAGCAAACAGGTTAAAAGCAAAAGCTTCCTTCCATGTCCTTTTTTATATAGGCTACTACCAGAGGTGTGGCCCAGATTTAGGGTAGGGCTTCCCACTTCAAGTTTTCCAGCCCCCCACCCCAGCCCCCAGTCTTTCACAGGTGTGCCTAGCTCGGGGTATTAAGTCAGGAGGGTTCTGAGTCCAACAGTCTGGGCCATATGGACCCTACCTCAAAAATAAAATGTAAATTAATAATTTAAATGAATAAATAGCCAGTTGTATGCTTTGATTCTGGCACCCTGGAAATGGAAACAAGCAGATCTCGGAGCCAGCCTGGTCTACACAGTCCTTTCAGTCCTTCCCAGTGTGGCCACAGGATGGTCTTGGGGCCCAGTGTTTCCAGGTCTTTGGTCTCTTAACCAAAGAAATGGCACAAGTAGCAAATACTTGTTAGAAAATACTTTGCAAGATAACAGCAGGCCACATGAAAAGTACAGGAGGGGTACAAGTACTGCTTGAGACTCTCTTGGGATTAAAAAAAAAAAAAGGAATTCAGTTGATTATAAGGGTTAATAATTTGGGTGGTTATGTATTTTGTTAGATCAAGTAACAGTTTATAATGGATGTCTCTTCCCATGATGCATACCCAATTATGTAAAGGCTTAAGATGGTAAGTTGGGATATTGTCTCTTTAAAAAAAAAAAAACACACACACACAATTTTGCCATATTGGGCATGTATCCAAAACCAGTTCAGAGCTGTCAGCCTTTCCATTTTTCTACCCAGACATAAGGTATCGAATAGAAGGTAAAAGAAACCTGCCCCATTGTTCAGATAGGGGTGTATGTTTTTGTGTTGGGTGGGAATCCAAAGTTGCTAGTTGTATTAGTTGAATTATTTGGAGAGGGCTGTGCACAGTACATGCAGGTAAAGGAATTAGGCTGCCGAGTGAAAGAGAAGAGAGAAAATGATACATTTTAGTTAAAATACAATCAGATAGTTTTAAAATATTTAAAACAAGGTTAAAGAATGAGCATGGAAGAAATAAGGGTATAGATCAGATTGAGGAGAGGGGCCAAGAGGACAGAGAACTTGCAAGGAGAAAAGAAAGCATGGGCAGCTCTGAGACAAGCTGGAGGTTGGGCTCCTGGGAGGATCTGGGGTTGATTCTAGCTGAGACTCTGGGGTCATAGAGACCAAAAAGGCCACCCTCTTAACTAGAGTGGACTTGCAGTGGAGGGAGGGGAACACCAACCCACCTACAAAAACTTTGACCCAAAATGTACCCTGCCTACAAGATGTGCAGGGATGAAAATAGAGCAAAGATTGAGGGAATGTCCAACCAATGCCTGGCCCAACCTGAGACCCACCCCATGGGAGAAAGCCACCCTCCCCCATGACACTATTAATGATACTCTGCTCTGCTTGCAGATAGACTAGCATAGCTGTCCTCTGAGAGGCTCCATTCAACAGCGAACTGAAAAAGACACTGAGACAGCCAAACATTGGGTGGAGTGCAGGGACCCTTGTAGAAGAATGGGGAAAGAATAGAAGGACCCAAGGGGGACAGGAGCTCCACAAGAAGACCAACAGAGCCAACTGACCAGGTGCCCCTGTGGACACTGAAGCACCAATCAAGGACCATGCATGGACTTGACACGGGCCCCTTACACATGCATAGATGGTGGGTAGCCTGGCCTACCTGTGGATCCTCTAGAGAGAGAAGAGGGGGCTGCCTCTGACATGGACTCTGTTGCCTGCATTTCAGTCACATTCCCGTGGTGGAGATGCCTCACCAGGCTACAGGGGAAGAAGATGCACCAAGTCCTGATATGACTTGATATGCTGGTCTGAGTTGGTAGGGGGGAGGCTCCTCTTAATCTGAGGAGTAGGAGACAGGGGCTAGGGGTAAGCGGGAGGGAGGGTGGGAACAGGAGGAGAGAAGGGAGGGCTTACAATTGGGATCTAAAGTGAATAAATTAATTTTAAAAAATTAAAAGAGATGTGTATGCATAGCCCAAACCAAGTCGAGACCCAGGTTGCTAAGATGTGCTCTATGTGCCTGCCTTACCACTGTCTCCCAGAATAATTTGCTCAGATTCTCATTCCAAGATGTGGATAAGCTTAAGGCATCTCTTAAGCACACTTATTCTAGGACGTTCTCTGCACAGTGCCCCCATAATATATTATAGGTATATTACATATATAGATATAATATATATATGTATGTATATATAGATATTATATATATATAATATATATATACACACACAAATGTGGAGTAAAGCCACATATAATTTTTATTGATTTAGGTAAATATTCTTCAAAATGTGCTGGTTTACCTGAATTTACAAAAAAAGCACTGAGTTCATGGAACTCCAATAACTAAAGCTTGTCTTAGTTTCTTTTTCTGTTGCTATTATAAACTACCCTGACAAAGTCAGCTTAAGGGAGAAGCTTAGTTTAGAGTTTTAGTTTACGATTCAAAGGATGGTCCATCAGGGTAGGCAAGTCAAGGCAGCAGATGCTTTAAGCAGCTGGGACAGAGATCAGTGATGGATGCATGCTTACTGGTCCCAGCCTACTCTCTTTCTAAACTTTCCATTCTTATTCCCATTACTATAATCAAGAAAATCATCCAGACTCTTTCTTCCAGATTCAAGTTGACTATACTAACCATCACAAAGTTGTCCTGGTGATATTTTGACTGTACATGTGTGTGTGTGTGTGTGTGTGTTATATTGTTATAGTTGTTAGCATTGCATGCCTGATATTACATAACCTATGCAATAATGTTTCACTTAAGACAGTGCCAAGGCTGGAGGACCTCAGCATGTGAGAGCAAATGTACCTTTTGTCCTGCCCTGCTCTGGTGACTCTTTGTCTCCAACTGTGTCTGTTGTCCCCAAACATGCTTTCTTTGTCTTCCTAGCTTTGCTTGTTAAACTAGAGACCAGAGGCTTTCAGAGGCAGACAGCCCTGAAACATGAAATGAAAATTCCTGGTTTCAGGGTAGGTTCTTCTTAAGTGGCAAATCAGCGTGCTCACTTTTCCGTAAGAAAATTTCCCAAAGCTGAGGAGCTGTGGCTCAGCTCAGTGGTTAGTAGCACTGACTGTTCTTCCAGAGGACCAGGGTTCAATTCCCACCACACATGGTAACTCCCAGCTGCCTGTTACTCCAGTTCCAGGGGATCTGACACCTTCACATAGACAGACAGTCATGCAAATAGAACACCAAAGCACATACAATGAAAATAAATCATTAAAAGATAAAAATAAAATTTAATTTTAAAATAGAAGAAAATTTTCCACCTACTCAACCTTAGTGCTTCTTTGCTGGTATAAGGATTCAGATTTTACTTAGGAGGGGTTTGATGTTTAAAAAATTATTAGCATGCTAACAAATATTTAATCTTAGTAAATATTAGTTAATATTTACTAGTAGTAAATTTTAAATGTAAGTAATTTCTTACTATATTAGATTTTTTCTAAAATGGCACAAAAATATAATCAACAAGCAACTCTAGCTAGGCTTGATGACATGTTGTTGATATAATGTTCTTTTGAAATGTGTACACCTTACCCTTGTTCATTCAAATGCTGTTCTCCCCCCCCCCCCGTTTCAATCCGGATATTGCATCGTGATACTTATTCTAAGCATCCTGTCTCAACTGTGTGTAAACAGGCCAAAATAAAGCAACTAGACACAATGTTGAGCAGTGGGAGGAGCCAGAGGGAAGAAAGGAGTGGGAGGAGAAGGGCGAGAGAGCTGGAGGACAGATCTTGGAACCAGGTGGGGATGGACTGTACATAATATTTCACAAAAAGCAAGTCCCTCCCTCATCTCCTCCCTGCCCCTTCCTAAGTTCACTGATAGGGAAGTCCTCCTTCTCTTCTTGCCGACCCTAGAATATCAGGTCTCATCAGGACTGGCTGCAATGTCCTCCTGTGTGGCCTGGCAAGGCTGCTCCTCCCTCAGGGGGGTTTAGGATAAGCAGTTCTGCTTCTGAGGGAGGAGCGCCAAAAGTTGTTCTCAGATACTGTGCACTCAGTTGAAACACAGGCTGAGGAGCACAAAAGTTCTCCTCTCCAGTCTCCAGGATCTCACTCAGGACTTTACCTGGGTGGGAATGAGCACATTTCACTTGATCCTGGAGGAGGAGGAAAAAAACCACGTCACCAAGAAAATATCTCCCCTGCTATATAATGTGATGTAAAATGTATGTGGGCTGGAGAGACGGCTTGTGGTTAGGAATACTTAACTGCTTTTACTGAGAGACCTGGGTTTAGTTCTCAGCACCCTTATCTGGTGACTCACCACTATGTGTCACCCCAACTTCAGGGGATCTGACACTCTCTTCTAGATAACTGAGGAACCTGCACTCACAGCTGCACATAAAATGTCCCCATATATATATATGTACACAGGACTAATACATTTTTGAATGCATGTTAATGAATGCATTTAATTGTTTGACTTAAACCACCCATCTATACTTTGCATCTGTATGCTTTGACAAGGTTATAAGATGCTGTCCAAGCTTGTGCGTTTCTGGAAGGTTTTTAGAGTGAGATCCCAAAACACTCTATAATCCACATCTAAAATTTCCCACCCTCATGCCTGTCCCATGAAATGAGCTCTGTGAGTTTCCAGAATAAGGATGACTGGGATTTTGAATGAACAAAGGAAAACTCTGAAATTCACACGTTCTCATGGAAGAGAACAAATGCATACATCCTAAAAGGTGTTCAATACCAATTTACCAAGTTATTTTTCTATCAGACTTCTCTATTTTTATGACACGGGTCCTACAAGATGATTTAAGATTTAAAGCTGTCTCCAATTCTAATGATCTCCAGTGCATATGACACCTGTGTAAGTGTTGTTCATTGGACAGTACTGTCTTGCTGGAGCCTACAGATTGAGTGCCCAGTCAAGCCCACTTGCCAACCACCAGCACTTAGTGCTTCCTCTGATAACTTCACTTTGCTACACCCAGGACAGATCCTGATCCCCTTCCCTGGGTTGTGCAAGGAGTACAATTACTCTTATTTCCTGCACAGGTGCACAGATAGAATCTGCCTACAGGGCACATGCTCCAGCCCTTGCAGCTCTGCTGGTTTGCCAGGTTCTCTAGTTTTTTTTCTTCACCTCCTCAAAAAAGCTGTTTGCTTCCAAATCTTTGCCTGGTATTGTATCTGTGGGACATCTTGAAAGGGACTGTATTAAAGGAAGTGTCACTGAACCAGAAACTACTCTGATCTCTGTGGGAGGACCCGAGAAAGCACTAGACTGGAAAGAGAGAGGCTTCCTATAAGAAATGACTGGGGTTTAATTCTGACCCTGACACTGTGGGCTTTACACAATTGTTCTGAACCTACCAGCCTCATTTTACAGTAGTATATCTACCCTGATGACTTTACATTCTCTCTCCACCACCACCATCACCACGTACTGTTGGTGTACTTTTTAACTCTTATTTTTGTTTCTTAAGCCTCTTCCTCCCTTCTCTACTCTAATCCCTTCCAACACCCCAACACCTGGGAGGAGAGGAAGGTTATTAGTGGGGAAAGGGGGCAGAGTTTTCTTTAGCTACTTCCGGCTGGTTAGGGCCATTGGGTTCCTTGGGGCAAGTCCAATCTTTGTTTCAGGATATCTTCAACTTTTTCTCATCCAACTGTATCAACAGTAACCAAGAGCAGCAGGAGAGAAGCATCAGTGGCCTTCCTCCTTGGAGCTCCCCACACTCTCTGGCTCTGGCATTTATTCCCTCTCCAGAGTCCTCAGATTTAAACTATCTGCAACTGGCAAAAGGCTCCTCTCAGAGCCTGTACCAGGTAAATAGTTTGCTGCTGTGGACAATCTGAATCAGTCCCATATACTACACTTGGGATCAAAAGAAAACCATGTTCACATCCCCAGCAGCCCACCACTACTACCTTGCTTATTTAAGAGGTTTTTCTCAAACTCACTATGTAGCCAGTGCTGGCCAAGAAACTCAGCCTCCTTGAGGGCAAACTTTACAGAACTCATCATGCCCCCGCCCTGTGTGTGTGTGTGTGTGTTTCCCTCCCTTTCTCCCTCTTTTTAAATTACCATGTAAAGTTAGTTAGGAATTTTCAAACCAAGTATAAGTGGTTCTTCCCTCTCACCTTCCTGTACTCTCCTTTATGTTTTTAGTTTGTATGTGACCTTTTGCCTCCCCCACTTCCTTGGCACCTTCTTTTTACCCTTTCTTGGCCTCCTTTCTACTTTTTGATCCATGTTTATGCCTATTTACATACACATGTATAATGATTACAAACGAAGAGATGCATATGAATGAACCGTCTTCCTGTTGGAGTTGCCCAGCTTAGTGTGAGATTTTCAAGCTACATTTATTTTCCTGCAAATTTCCTAATTTTGTTTTTCTTTACTACTGAGAAAAATTCCTTGTGTGTACATGCCACACTCATTATCCATTCATCTGCTGAGGGGCATCTGGGCCAACTCCATTTTCTCTCTATTGTTAACAGTGCCTGCCTGGTGTCTTACTTGGTCTTCCCAAAAAAATGATGATGATGATGATAAAACAGGAAAAGAGGGAGAGAATGAAAGAGGGGAGGGGAAACAGAAAGGGGGAGAGAATGAGGCAGGAGGAGAACAGAAAGAACAGAAGGAAGGCAATGATAAGAAAGCTCCACAAGCTTGGCATCCTCCACACCACCTAAAACTGAGGACAGGTAAAAGCCTATGGTGAACACAAAGCATAGGGAAACTACTACCTCAAATGTGAACACAACCAAGGACCATTCATGGAGATAAACTTAGCCCATGGCAGCTCAGACTCCAAGTGGGTTCCTTAGTAAGTGGAACAGGGGCTGTTTCTGACATGAACTCAGTGGCTAGCTCTTTGATCACCTCCCCCTGAGGAGAGGGCAGCTTTACCAGGTCACAGAGGAAGACAATGCAGCCAGTCCTGATGAGACCTGATAGGCTAGGGTCAGATAGAAGGGGAGGAGGTCCTCCACTATCAGTGGACTGGGGAAGGGGCATGAAAGGAGAGGAGGGGGGGGGAAGGAGGGCAGGATTGGGAGGGAATGAGGGTAGGGCTATAGCTGGGATACAAAGTGAATAAAGTGTAATGAAATATTTAAAAAATGAATACAGACACAGACAGAGTATAAATTTGAGGATAGCCTGGATATCCTATGATTCACATAGATGTCTTGAAGAAAATTTTATTAGTTATTATTGTATTAACACCAGTTGTCAAACAGAGCCTCTGAATAAGTTCTGTTCTCACATGAACACCTTAAAGTCTGGCACGAGAAGTCACACACTAATTGACTCCTTGGGAGGCACAGTGACATGGTCTGAATATGTAGACGAGGCTAGGCTTTCAACTTGTAATACTTTTCCTTCCTCTGCCCCTAAGGTGCTGGAATTAGAGTCACCACGCCCAGCTTTATGTACTCGTTTTAAATGATTTCTTTAGAGAATTCTAGAATGGTCATTATTGGGTGTGGTTTTGAGAAATGGTCTTGTGTATGTAGCCAAAGGCAGCCAGGAATTACCAATTCTGCTTCCATGTCCTGAATGCTAAGATTGTAGATACGCCACCAAGCCCAGCTGCTTTGAGGATGTGCTGTGGATCTCTAGTTCTAACCAAAGAGTAACTATTACAGTACTAACCCCATTGTAAATGCTAGAAAGTTAGACGGCGTACAAGAAACAGCTCTGTGGTTGCAGTATGGCTACAGCATATTCAAAACTTTTAATCTAGACAGAAAACTGAAATCAACCCCACAACTATCCCAGAGCTCCATCTACAAGTAGGGTTGCTAGACAAATCTTGTTAAGTCTCAGACACCAAACAAAATTTAGCTTGTCAGTGGGAGTGAGCAGAAAATACAGCCCAGAGCTTCTGCCCATGGTCTCAGGAATCCCTTATGCCCTAGGGACCTTCCACTCAGAGAACTGAATCCTTGATGTCTTCTGTAGGAAAAACAACAACCAAAACAAAACCAAAAAGAATTCAGGATGAGCCATTCTGAAGCATAGTCAGAATTTATTAGAAGGTAAGTTTAACAGATTTAAACATGAACGTTACAAACAAAGGCACTCAGGGAAAGGTAAAGACATGCCTGAGGTTGGGGCTGTGAGTCTTTCAAAAGTAACAGGTCAGCGCCAGCAGTAGCTGAGGGTACCACTTTGGTGGCTCTTACGTTACATCTCAAGCTCTTGTTAGGAAACATTTTTCCCTCCTTTTTCAAAGAGATCATAGAGCAGCACCAGGAGTCTTTGGATGGGATTGTAACCTGATAATGTAAGAGCCACAAGGGAGCAAGACATACCTTCTACTGGAGATGGGGTCACTCCTCATGGGGATCCCAAAAAACTGCAGGTCTACAACTAGGAACTACGAAAGGCCGTATGTGCTCAGGACACAAGCATGGGTGGTTGCTATTGTAACATCATTGTTTAAAACGTTTCTCTATAAAAGTAATATTGTCTCTGTGCATAGAATGTTCACAGCAAGTGTTGTTGTTGTTTGAATTTCTGAGAACTAGCCAGTGGGAAGTCTCAAACAGACTCCAGAGTCAGGAGCCTCTTTTCCTTCCTGTGTCCCCATAATTGTCCCTATCTTTCTATCCTGCCTCAAGATTACAACCAAAAGACATTTGAGTAGAAGTATTTGTGAAAGTACAAAGTTGTATTTGGTAACCCTTGTAAAAGGCAATTTTTAGATTCTAACACAGGGAAAGAAAATCCAAATGAAATATGCTAATTTCACTGAGCTAAGAAGATGTAAATACTGGCTTCCTGATGCTAAAGTGGCTAAAATTTACAGCACAGCATAATGAAAGAATGCAAGCTGCACATGAAAGAGCCCTAGACATTTTCACAGGGACCACCTTGACCTCTTGGCTGCATACCACTCTGTATGTATAGCATGAAATCTCCCAAGAGAATGAGTAAAGATTGTGAAGTTCACACATGGCTTGGGGGGGCATTTGAATACCATGCATCCAGACCTAAGGGACATCTTTGGACTTATGGGGCTATTAGAGATCTTTTAAAAGCTCATATTTTAGTAATAGAGATGATAAACGCTAGTTTTAATATTTAAAGAATGTAAACTGATCCCTGGGATTGAAAGTGTGGCTTAGTGACAGAGCTCTTGCTGACTATGTGGAAGGCTCTAGGCTCAGTCCCCAACAAAACAAAACAAACTTAACCATGTTTTTAAAGCCTCAAAAAATCAAGGTACTCTTGGCAAACAGCTTAACTGCCTGCAAGTGTTCCATGCTTGTTACCCAACACTGAGATACAGAGGAAGGATGACTATGTGAGGCTAGCCTGGCTACATAGAGAGACCTTGCTATTGTAGTATATAAAAATGAGAGTTGGGCTGTCTAATGTTTACTATTATTAGCCCTAAGATTATCATGGAGGTATTATTTAACCCACTATCACAAACAATGAGACACAGACACCTTAGATTTGTAATTGCCTTACTTACCTTGGGCTGGGTAGATATTTCATACACAGTCTTAATATCCTCACCATCCTTCTCCCAGCCCCCATCCAGTGCCATCCAACTTAATCCCATGGTACTTGCTTATATTCTTCATCTGGGCCTTTTCACATCATTATTGGAGTCCTTCCTTGGCCCGCATAGTGTTATCTCCAGACTAACCCATCCTGGTGTCTTCCTCCTTCCCGTGATTCCTCGTGGGATTCTCCAAAACCTGGGAATCTTAGCCACGCCAACTCTGTTCTGCCCTGCCCAGGTATAGGCTGTTTAATTAGCCAATCACATATAATGATGTAGGCAGGTTTACACAGAGGGACAGTAATTAGCATCAGACCAACCTCAACATCCTGCTGAATGATAGGAAAGAAAGAAAACAAAATTTCAACACTTGGCAATGTACCATAAAGTACAGCATCCAATAAAACTCAGCTTGCAAAGAAAGAAAGGCTCTGATCTACACCTGGAAGAAAACATAACATAGGGCCAAAAGTGACAGACATTATGGAATCACTAACCTGAGGGCTTGTCATGGCTAGTTTTTAAGTCAACTTGACACAAGCTAGTGTCATCTGAGAAGAGGGAACCTCAAATGAAAAAAAAAAAAAAAAAGGCCTCTCTAAGGATGGCTGCTGAGGAATTTGTAGGATAGTTGTCCTCAACCTGTGGATTGTAACCTCTTTGGGGGGTTGAACAAGCCTTTCACAGGAGTCCTCTAAGACCATCAGAAAACACAGATATTTACATTAAGATTCTTAACAGTACCAAAATTACAGTTACGAAGGAGCAACAAAAATAATCTTATGGTTGGGGTCACCACACCATAAGCAACTGTATTAAAGGGTCACAGCATTAGGAGGGTTGTTAGTGTTTAATGTAGGAAGGCTTGGCGCATTGTGGGTGTCAACATCCTTTGGCTGCTGTGTTAGGATTTATTGGTGGATCGGAATCAAGGAATGTTGCAGCAGAGATCACCTCATGGAAGAGATTTATTGGGGGGAGAGAGCAAAGATCATCTCAGAGCAGGGACATGAGAGACAGATAGAGCAAGAAGGCAAGAGAAACAGAGCACATGATAGAGAAGAAGAGACAAGCAGAAGGCAAGAGAAATAGAGAACGAGAGACAGACTGGGAGACAGAAAGACAAAACAAGAGAACAAGACCAATCTGTGATGGTGAGGACTTTTTACAAGTTCGGCCTCCGTTTTTTGTTTGTTTGATTGGGGGGGGGGGTGTTTGTTTTGTTTTGTTTTTCTCATCTCTCCCTTTTTCCCTTTTCCCCTTCTTCTCCTGTGTTCTATTCAGGATTTACCATGCTCTTTCAAGGATGGATACTTTACCTAATGCTGTTAGTCGTCTTAAGCTGTAAAAAGCAAAGCAAGCGGTAACCACTGTTCTAGTTTGCTTTCTGTTGCTGCGATAAATACTGTGGCCACAAACAAACAGAGAGCATTTATTCTGCTTACAGCTCTCTCCATCTTCGAGGGATCCCAAGGCAGAAATCTGAAGGCAGAAATGGAAGCAAAAGCCTAGTTTGCTCTGCCTCGCTTTTTCAGCTTTCTTTGATATACAGGGCGGAACTGCCTGCCCAGGGGTGCCACCGCCCTCTCACAGCACACGTTATGCTCCAGACTAGCCTTCCAGGCAGTCTGCTGGAGATAATTTTTAACTGATGTTTCCTTTACTCAGGTAGGTCTAGGTCTGTGTCAAGTTGACAGCACAACAAAACAAAACAACAACAAAAAAACCCTACCACTATCAACAAAAAACCTAACCAGCACCCCAGTAAACAACCAGGGCTTACTATTGTGAGAGCCAATATTTCATTTTACATTTTAATTACTGTGCCTAAGAGATCCATGAAACAAAAATGCTGCTAACCTGTCAGCCCCTTGCCCAGGGACAAATACTTCCTGTCCTGCTGGAGGCTGTTATTTATGGGAGATTGAGAGCCTTTCACTCCCCTAAGCAAGTTTGTTTGGTCCATCTGCACCTGCACGGGATGTGTCTGATCACATGTGGCCGGAGGTGAGTGGACAGGAAATGCATGAGGATGTACGCTTGCCCTTGCCTGGACCTGGTGGGAAATACAGTGGCCTTCTGGGATTGCCCTTTTAAGCATCTGCAAGGTGTGACTCATGCCCATTTTCTGGGAAGCAGAGATGGACCTGGCCACAGAGTCCATTATCCTGGCCAGTATTTAATTGGCCACTACTGTGGTAGTGGTCTTATTACGGACTAGTCAGATTAACACTATTTTGTAATTAAGTGTAAAGTCTCTGGTGTCAGGAAATAAATGATTTGCTGATCCATTATGAAAGTAAACAGAACCTGACCTGCCCATACATCGTCGGGTGAGGTGGGCTCATCAGGCTTTGTTGATTTAAACTGACTGACTGCGTTTGCACCCTAGAGCACTCACTGGGAGCATGTGCAAGGCACAGTCCCAAAAGAATAAATGTTCTTCTAGTGCTCAGCTTCAACTTTGTCTGCAAGTAAAGAAAGAGGGCATGCAAGGACAGTCTCCTTCCACTGTCGTGGCCTTTATTCGTGACATCAGATTTCTCATTCAAACACAATTAGCCATGCACAAACCTTAGCATTTTAAAACAGCACTTCAGACAACTAATCGCCTCTGAAGAAGATGCCAGAACATCAAGTGAAATTCCAGTCAAGCCGTTTGCTACTGCCTTATCAGGTTCAGACTAAAGTGTGTCAGAAGGGACTAACGGCTGTCCTAGATTGTCTTTTGTGAGCAAAACAAGACAGCTGGACATACCCATGGGACCTAGCTTATTCTTAAAATTCCTGTAATCAAATGGAGTGTGGGGCAGGAAGATACTAAATGCAAAACATGTTCAGACTGGAGAAAAACGTAACGAGAAAAAGATGAAGAAAACCAATTAGAGAAGGGCTTGTTTTGATTTGTATGATTTCTGGGGAGGGGAACGGGACTGGAAATTGCTTTCATCATTTTTAAAAGAAAAATGTTTATTTTTATTTTGTGTGCATGAGTATTTTGTCCGCAGGTCTGCATGTGCTCTGCCTGTATGCCGGGTGACCACAGAGGCCAGGAGGTCCCCTGGAACTGGAATCACAACGATCTGCCACCTGGACTCTGCGAACCGAACCGGGTCCTCTGAGAGGGCAGCCACTGGTCTTAATTGCTGAGCCATCTCCGCTCTGCTCACCCTGATTGACATGCTCATGCTCAGACAGTTGGCAGCTCTATCATTGTATCTCACGGGGATGGAAGGGTAAGGAATGTAGGTGCTTTCTCAGAAGGTTATACAACATAGGAGCAAAGGGGACTTGGGGTTTATAACTTCACCCTCAAAGTATTTAGAAGTATTTTGGATACTAAGATGAGGGCCGAACAATGAATAATTGATTTCTGTGGCTTAAAAGGGAAAACAAAGAACATTAGCCAAAGCTTTAGAAACATGGAGCAAAGCTCTGAATAGTGAGATTAAACTGATAATAGATTTTGTGTACAAAAATACACAAAATGGGAGGGTGTTTCCCAACCCTCCCATTCCCTTCTAAGGTAGGAAACAATCTTGTGCTTGGCACACATGGGTAAAAATGTTTGTGAAACTGAGGGAAAATAACCAAGAAGTGAAAATGTTAAAGCTATTTAGCCCTGTCAGACACATAGCTATCCCACTGAATTGTTTTATCCTGGTTGAAATAAGTAAAATGACATTCTCCATCATAAATCTGTACCTGTGACCGGAAGAGCCTGAAGCCTGTATACTCTTTAAAATGCCGTGTAATCAGAAGAGCAATGACATCAGAATTGTATTAGCTCCTGCCCCAGGTTGGGGAACTCCAGCATAAACGTCCCTCCTCGGGTCGCTTTTGTTCTTCTCTGTAAAGAGGCTAACCTCTTCCCATTTGCTCCAAGGACTACAGAGGATGACTGAATAAATACATCAATAAACAAAGTGCTTTTCCTGTGTCATTTGTGTGAGAAAGTTAGCTGCATTCCTTGCTATACTGATAAATATTCAAACAGCTTGTCCAAGGAATCTCATCCATTTGGGTTATTTAGCTCCACCAGCTGACGAAGCAGCTGGCCGTCTTCCAGCTGGAAACTGTGATTCGTGTGGCCATTGTATTTTGTTGAAAATACTTCTGGACGTTACTCTCACTAGAATGTTAATTTAAATAACGTTAAACTCTACATACATTAAGACAATGAATTTCTTTTTAAACACCCACATCCCAATTTTGCTGCCAAGCTTCTCAGAGGAGGGGAAATGCATTCGTTCTGAGAATTGAGAATAGTCACGTTGTTAGGTTATGAGAACCAAAGGTTTCTGCTTAACATTCATCTCCTGTGCTGGAGAGATGATGCAGAAGTTTAAAAGCACTGGCTGCTCTCCCCAAAGACACAGTTTCAGGTCCTACCACCGCCTGGCAGCTCACAAGGGTCTGTAAACCCAACTTCTGGGCATCTGATCCCTCTTCTACCCTCTGCAAGGCAGCAGTCACATGGGTAGTACACAGACAGACAGACAAAATATCCATACAAAGTTCATCTCTTTAACAACTTCAGTGATTCGCCAGTTGAATGAACTAGGACTGTATTTGATTGGCATATGTGCATACCTGGTGCCTGTGGAGGCCAGAAGAAGGTGTTGGATTTTTTTAGAACTCAAGTTGTGGATGTTTGTGAGCTGTCATGTGGGTGCTGGAAATTGAACCCATGTCCTCTGAAAGAACAACCAGTTCCGTACTATTTCTCTAGCCTGTGGGCCCCACTTTTTGGCTTTCCAAGACAGAGTTTCTCTGTGTAGCCCTGGCTGTCCTGGAACTCACTCGGCTGACGAGGCTGGCCTCAAATGCGCAGAGATCTGCCTGCCTCTGCCTGGGTTTAAAGCTGCACCACCACCTCCCAGCTTTAGTCCCCACTTTTTAAAGGTCCCACCACCTCCCAGAAGTGGCATGTCCAAGTGGGGTGTGAATGTGATCTAAGGTACTATGACACTGACCTGAAATGCAATTACCACATGTTCTGGTTTTTTTGTTTGTTTTTGTTTTTTTATGTTTAGGGTTTGTTTTCCTCTTATTTCTTTACTTCCTGTGTTTGACTGCTCTGCCTGAACTTGTGTTTGTGCACCATGTACATGACTCGTGCGCTCCAAAGACAGAGGGGGATTGGACCCCCCGGAACTGTTGTTATAGATGGTTGTGAGCTAACACGTGCATGCTGGGAACTCAACCCGGGTCCTCTGCAAGAGCAGCAATGCTCTTAACTGCTGCACCATCTTTCTAGCCCTTATTTGGTAGCCATTTATATCAACTACCTTTTGCCTAAAATTGTCACCTTTTCATTTGTTTTAGGTGTGTTTTGATTACTTATTGGTGTTTCTTATGATGACAGGTCTTAAATTCTTGTCAGGTAATTCTAGCACTTATATAAACCTGGAATTGGGCCCTTCTGGTTTTCCTGGTTCTTTGTTTTGTTGTTGTTCTTGGTTGGTTGGTTGGGTTTTTCGTTTGTTTGTTTTGTTTTGTGTCTGTTTGTTTTTGAGACAGTATTTTGTCTTGCTATGAAGCTCAGATTGGCCTGAAACTCGTGGTAGTTCTTCTTCAGCTTTGCAAGCACTAGGATAACAAGTGCCATCATGCCTGGCTGTTCCTGATTCATCGTATTAGTGATGTTCAGCCGTATCTTGAGCACTCTTGCTTTTATGCTGAGGCTCTCAATCAGACCAAAGTCTTCCACTATAGCAGTTGTGCCACCACCAGAGGGTGGTTATGCTTTGTTGTCCGGTGATGTGGAAGTATGCGTTATTTGTTTGGCTTCCACTGAAGCACAAAAGCAGAACATTATCACATCACTGCTGGGTTGAGTAAGTTCGAGCCTTCACCACCAGGCCTCTGCCATATGGGCACAGGGGAGCCTAGTTACCACCAGATCATAGTGTATATAGTGCAGTAGAGTACATTGCCTTAGGGTTTCTATTGCTGTGATAAAATACCATGACCAAAAGCAGCTTGGAGAGGAAAGGCTTTCTTTCATCTCACAATTCTCAGGTCATGCTCCATCATTGATAGAAGCTAGAGCAGAAACTTAAGGCACGAGCTGAAGCAGGAACCACGAGGGAACATTGCTTACTGGCTTGCTCTCCATGGCTTCCTTAGCCTACTTTTTATACAACCCAGGATCATCTCTCCAAGGGTGGGACCACCCACAGTAGGCCAGGTCCTTCCCCTTCAGTCATTCCTCAAGAAAACATCTGACAGATTCGCCTAAAGACAGTCTCTAAAGAGACACTCTCTCAAATGAGGTTCCTCTTCCTAGACAAGTCTAGCTTGTGTGAGGTTGACAAAAAACAACCAGGACATTTATATAGTAAGGACTCCCTAGCTCCTCACCCCGTCCTCTTTGGTACCACCTTCATTGGGAAACAGCACCTAATCAATGCTGAGTGAATGCAGAAGAACTGGCTCCCCACATATTAGCTGTCCCCTGGAGTAGAAGTTGCAGGGGGATCGTTTCTGCCAAGTGCCTGTAAGAATCCTCACTCCCCACTGGATCTTCCTTGGTCCCATGGGTTGAGGTGGGGAGAAGAGGATCTTCCCGCAGCGGGGCAAGAACATAAGCTTAAGACTCCTCACTAAGCTTGCTGTTGGGAGTAGTGGTAGGGCACATTTCATGCTGTGCTATTTAGCTCTAGCAGCGCAATTCAAACTGAGCTGTTCTCCAAGGAGAATTCTTTCCTTGTCCTGCAGATAGAGAGAACTGGCTTTTCCTAGGGCTGTCTGTCTGCACCTGTTAGCAGTCTTGCACTGCCTGCTTCCTAGCACTCAGTCTAGATTTCATGAAGCAAAAGAGGGTGCAGGAATGCAGACTGCCATGTTCCTTTAGTCAAACTCATCGTTTCTCTAGCGCTGTTTTACATAAAATGACCAGGAGATGTGGGAAGATGGAACCAGAGGCGTTGTCCGATTCTTACGATTTTACCATCGCCAACCCCATGCAAGTTTTTTGTCCTCACCGCTGTGGCACCATGAAGCAGCATTTCTTGGAGCGACAGCCGACACAGAAGCCCATATTCTTTTCATGCCTACCACACACTATCCTCAGGTTTGGTCCATCAAAATTGGGTGAAAGATTCTAACTCTGTTCTCTTGTCATGAAGGTGTCACCAGCTTTTGGAGGCGTGTTCGAAGCTGACAATTTAGCTTTTGCACATGAATTCAGGGTTAGGGTAAAGGAAAACGACAATTGCTTGTGCATTTTTCAAATGTGGTCTGGGACAAGCCACACAGGCGCTTTTCAGCCCGTAAATGTCTTCTGCTGGCACGGACTTCCAACAGCCACCGGGACAGCCACTTAACGGGGAGTAGTTTCTGCATTGCACAAAGGCATCCAGCCAATGGGACAAAAGGGACCTAAGATTCAGCTCAGGCTCTGCTTGCCAAGTCATGTACCCACAGGACTGCATCACCCAGAGAGGGTGCCTCTTTCAAATTTGCACAAAGGCTCCCTATAAGGGATCAGCTGGGCCCTGAACCTAACAATAGCAGTATTGCAGTGTCTCAATGGAAACATTCTCTCAGATTCCATAAACTCATTATGCTTGAATATTCAATTGATGCTCATACATAATTTATGTCATCGTGTCAAAATCATTTGTTTTTGGAGTCTTCAGGCCTCCTAAAGAGAGCCCCAAATCATCAGAGGAAGAACACAGTGCAAACTGTAGCCACAATCAAAATGGCGTTTTAAAGGGATTTCCCATCCTCCTCCAGGGATGACACCTTCTCATCTATGAAGCCTGAGGATTACCAGCAACTGGGTAGATACCAAAGGCTTCCTGATTCATCCAGCTTCCTCCACAGCGACATCCTCTGTACCCTACAGACCCATTACATTTTGAGTATGTTCTTATAAGGCAAGTGAAAAATCTTTGTCCTGTCGGGCTGGCTGTTAGCATCACTGATAAAATCTGAATATTTAAACTTTAAACAGTACCTACATAGTTGCAAGAAGACATCAAACTAAAATCATAATCAGTTGCGATTTTACCATAGAGAGAGAGGGAAATGAGAGGTAGGCAAGTTTCTGATACAGGACAGACTCAAGTGGGGTGCTTTAATAGTCTTTATGTAGAAAGGCTACCCGATACAATCCCTTGTTAACCAATCAGTTATTTTTTTTTTAAACTTTTATTACATATAAGGAAAGTAACCTTAAAGTGACCTGTGCACTTTTGTTTTGACACAGGGTCTTGGTATACAGCCCAGGCTGGACTCAAACTCCCACACAGGATCCTCCTGCCTCAGTCTCCCAAGTACCAGGACTGTAAGCAGGCAGGACCACAACCCTGCCCCTGAAGGGAGCCACTCTTGTTCTTCGTTTGTGCTTTTTGCAGTCTTTCTTTCTCTATAAAATTGACCTCCTTTTGCTCAGACCATCAGAGCACTCGTTGTGTTTCCTGGAGAGCCATGTCACTCAATGCTAGATTGAAAAGTAGTCCCAAATCGAGTCCCTCAAGCTAAGTGGTTGTAATTTTACACTTTGAGCCTACTTACGGTGCTTCTCAGCATCATGTAAGGAGTGGTTTTGTTTGTCTGTTTTGAGACAGAGCCTCCTTACGTAGCTCTGAAAGTTTTAGAAATCCCTATGTAGACCTTACTGGCCTCAAACTCATAGAGATCCACCTGTCTTTGCCTTTTGAGTGCTAGGATTAAAAGTGTATACAACTATGACTGGATGCTTTGTGCTTTAAGGGTCTTTTGTTGTTGGTAGTAGTGGTCTTTTTTAAAATTTATTTCTTTTTTGCCAGACTGTGGAGACACATGCCTTTAATCCCAGCACCTGGGAGGCAGAGGCAGGTGGATCTCTGTGAGTTCGAGACCAGCCTGATCTACAGAGTGAGTGCTAGGACATCCAGGGCTACACAGAGAAACCCTGTCTCAAAAAAAAAAAAATTATTTTTTATGTGTGCTTGTGGAGTGAATGTGCATCTTGAGCATGTGGAAGCCTATGAAGACTAGAAGAACATATCAGATCACTGAAACTGGAGTTACAAATGCTCTGCGCTGTTGTGTGTGGGCACGAAGAACTTAACCCAGGTCCCCTGAGAAAACAGCAAGCACTCTTAAGCACCAGTCTCTCCAGCCTCATCTTGTTGGTTTCGTCTTGTTCCTGGATACAGAGTCATGCTGTATTGCTCTGGCTGGCCTGAAACACTGGTTTCTTCACTCAGCCTCCCAAGTGCTCATTGGCAGTACAGGCAGGCCCCACCATGCCAAAATGGATGGCTGACTGCTTAATTACTTTGTACGTTTTTTGAGACATTTCATTTTGCAACCCAAACTGGTTTGGAACTTGTCATCTTCCAGTCTCAGCCTCCTGGGATCTGAGATTCCATAGCCCATTTCAAGAATGGTATTTTGAAAGGTACATTAAATCACATTTGACTAAAATGGCTCTTTAAAATGCTTGCCATAAGCCTCCATTTCTATGCTGCTCTAGAAATCATTTTTCAGTACTAAAATCTTTAGTTTTTGAAATGTCATTTTTAGAAATATTTTTCTTTTCTTTTCTTTCTTTCTTTCTTTCTTTCTTTCTTTCTTTCTTTCTTTCTGTCTTTCTGTCTTTCTGTCTTTCTGTCTTTCTGTCTTTCTTTAGACCAGGCTGGCCTCAAATGCAGAGATACACCTGCCTCTGACTCCCTAGAGCTGGGATTAAAGATATATGCTGATTTAGAGACTAGAGATATTTTTTATTGTTAAGAATTACAATAAAATAAAACAAGTCTATTTAAGGAAATGTACAAAAACCAAATAAACAGGCTCTGAGAAGTTAGGGGTGCAGATCCCTTGCCTATGAGGCCCTGATCTGTGTTCTAGCCTCAATAATGCAACTAACAACCACTCTAAAACTGACTAATCCCATGTGAACTGCCTCCAGTGTCAGTAATTTTATGAAATCCCAAAGACTTCAAAAGAATTTATAAGTATGCTCAAAAACATTAAAGAAGATATAAAAAAATTCTTGAATTCTAAGAAAACAGAAGTAGCTGAATGAAGTAAGGAAGTCCATACATGATATGAAAAGTGAATTAAAGAAAGAGATATTGGAGAGAAACCAAACTGAAATGTTAGTCATGTAAAACACAGAAAGCCAACCGAAAAGCTCCCGAAAAGCCTCCTCCCCCATTGGAACGGATCAAGGGGAGGACATCAGCGCTTGAGGGGAGAGTGGAGGGATCGGAACGTTCAAATCAGGAAAAAGGTTGAAAAAGAAAGTAGGAGCAATACTTTAAAAATACATGTGATAATAAGAAAAGACCAATTATGAAAGTTGTAAGCATAAAAGAGAAGGAATATTATTCTAAAGGCATAGAAAACATTTTCAACAAAATCAAGGCAGAAAATATCTCCAAATTAAGAAAAAAAGAGGCTATCCAGACATACGCATTTGTAACACCAGGCAAGATCAGAAAAAAAAAAATGTCCTTAGTTAAATTATGAGTATTCATTAATATACAGCTGCCAATGTATATTGACAGTAGGAAGAAACACTAAGTTATGTACAAAGACAGGCTTACTTGTAATCACTGTACTTGTGAGACAGACACAGAAATTTGAGGCCAACCTGGTCTACAAAGTGAGTTCCAGGACACCCAGAGCTACACAGAGAAACCTTGCCTCAACAAACAAACAAGCAAACAAGTAAATATTTAAAAAATAAAAATAGGTTAGTTAGGATAATAGCATATTTCTATAGAAACCTTAACATCACTGGGTAGTGGTGATACATGCCTTTAATCTCAGCACTTGGGAGGCAGAGGCAGGCAAATCTCTGAGTTTGAGGCCAGCCTGGTCTTCAGAGAGTTCCAGGACAGCCAGGGCTACACAGAGAAACCCAGTTTCAAAAAAACCCAAACCAGAAAGGAAGGAAGGAAGGAAGGAAGGAAGGAAGGAAGGAAGGAAGGAAGGAAGGAAGGAAGGGACTAACCAAACCTCCAAATAGCACATGAAATAGCAAAGGAAAGAATACTACTGAAGTCTTCTTATGAACTCAGCATCACTCTGGTACAAAACCTGATAAACACATTTGCCCCTGAATACACATACACACGCATATGATACAGCAATCTCTTTAATAAACATACAAACAAAATTATTATAAAATATTTACAAGCCAAATTGAGAACATATTAAAAAGATCATTCACTGTGATCTACTTGGCTTCATTCCAGAGATGCAAGGATGGTTCAATATTTCAAATCTATAAATGTTATACATCACATAAATGGTCCCAAGCATAGAAATCACATGTGGCCATGAAATAAAGAACCCTTACATACTCTGGCAGGAATGTAAATTACTTCAGCCAGTAGAAGCTAGCATAGAGATTTCTCAAAATAAAACAAAAATAGATCTAACATATGATATACCACTCCAGGTTATTTACCCAAAGAACTCCATGTCAACATATCACAGAGAAACTGCACATCAGTGCTTTTTGTTTTCAGTAGCTAAGTTATGGACCCAACCCAGGTGTCCAACAACAGGGGACTGAATAAAGGAAGAGTAGTGTATATACATGTCTTAGTTTGATTTTGTTGCTTTAATAAACCCCGCAACTAAAAGTAACTTGAAAAAGAGAGGGTTTATTTCATTTTATACATCCAAGCGATCAGATCATCACCAAAGGAAATTAAGGCAGGAATATGGCGGCAGGAGCATCAAGGCAGGAACTGAGGCAGAGGCTACAGAACAACACTGCTTCTTGGATCACTTCCTCTGGCTTTTTTAGCTGTCTTAGGCAGACCAGGCCCACTGTCCCAGGGATGATACTGCCTTTAGTGGGCTGGGCCCTTTATACGAGTTAGCAATCAGGACAATTTTTCAGTTGAGGCTCCTGACTCAGATGATTTTAATTTACACAAATCAACAAAAACCAGTACAAAGAATGATAGAATTTTTTTTTCCATAGAGGAATGAAGTTATATTATTCCTAGAAAAGTGGATATAACTGAAGACAATTATATTAAGAAAATTAAGACTGCCTCAGTGTTTTGGTTAGGGTTTCTGCTGCTGTGATAAAACACCATGACCAAAACCAACTTGAGGAGGAAAGTGTTCATTTCAGTCTCCGACTCTCAGGTCACACTCCACCACTGAGGGCATTGAGGGTAGGAACTCAAAGCAAGAATTTGAAGGCAGGAATGGAAGCAGAGGCCATGGAGGAATGCTCTTTACTGGATTGCTCCTCATGCCTTACTCAGCGTGCTTCCTTACAGTACCCAGGAACACCAGCCTGGGGTGGCACCACCATCAGTGATCTGGGCCCATCCACATAAAATATTATTCAAGAAAACTCACCACAGCTCGCCCCCTGGCCAGTGTGGTGGGGGCATTTTCTCAACTGAGGTTTCCTCTTCCAAGTTAACTCTCATCTCTGTCCTATTGACATTCAAAACTGACCACACCCAGAGAGGCAGTATCATGTATTCGTTCATTTGTGGTGCCAGGATTTAAATAACTGTAAAATTTTATATATACATACATATACATATATATAATTATCTATATGATTTATGTTATATATGTTATATATCATATAATGACATAAAATAGAAGTAAAACTAGGGAAAAAGGGGAGAGTAGGGAGGATAGTGTACAGTGTGAGGTCCACTCAACCTACAAAATGTACCTTTATACAATAGAAGGGGGTGAATACAGATTTAAGAAACTCTGCCCTAGAGAGTATCCCTCTAGAAAGCCTGTGGAGCTATTAGAAGAGTGGCCTTTGCATCTTTCCCTACAATGAACTGAGGTGGTTCTTATAGTAGGATTTCTGAACCAAAAGCATCAATAACACCTATAATCTTGCTTTGAAATACAGATTCTAGACCCCACACGTACTACATCAGAGACTGTAGGACTGCAGTCTAGTGGCCTGTGTTTTACAAGTGTCCATTGATTCTGATATACACTTGAACAGTCACACAGCTACTAAGCTAAAAATCTATGGTCTTGGGAAATGCAGGCAATGGATTAACTCCAGTCTCCATCTTGAAATTTCTGTGACCTAAGCATCAGAATTATTAATGCGAGGAAAAAATATTCCTGTCCCTAATTTTGAAAACTGATGTCCCATAAAGAGGGAGAAAGCAGATAGGAAGGCTGCAGATGGAGGACATCCTTTCATACAGAACACTGTCAGTCACAACAGCAATTTGGCATGCAATGATTTATGACTGTCATGCCTTCAGCATCCTAAATTAGATCATTTTTAGATCATATTCTGAATGCGACCAGCACATTGGGAATTTAAAAATTTATCAGGCACCTTGGGACTTGGCTCGAAGAAATGATCAATTAAAAATATGCATTCTGTTTCCTCTGCCTTGAGCCATTCATGGAACAGTTTCGGGGAATGGGATCTAATGATATTTTTTTGTAAGCTAGAACAAAAGATTATCTCACTTCCTAGGAGTTCAGACCTCTCCCTCCTGACCCCCAGGAGGGTATGTATTTGGGATCCATTTCACAGAGATGACACAGCCAGCCTTCCAGGTAGCTGTAGGAAATCTCATTCTCCAGCTTAGTGATGACTCAGCGGAAGCAGGGAGTATTAGTGGCCTTAAGTACCAAGCTGGCAGAAATGGTCACATTGTCATTATTTATTAAACATTTTCACTAGCTCAGAGTGACGTATCTGTGCCTCCATTTTCTTTTTCTTTTATTATTTTTATTTTGGTGTATGTATGGTGCGTGTGTGTATGTCTGTGGTATATACCCATGTGTGCATGCATGTGTGGGTTCACTTGCCCATGCTCGTGCCCAAGGGGGCCAGAGGAGACATCAGGTTCCCGCTCTTTTACCTTCCACCTTATTCCTTCAGGACCTGTCTCTCACTGAACCTGGGGCTTCTGTTTTTCAGCTAGGATGGCTGGCCAGCAAACCTCAGCCTCTCTTGTCTCCACCCCTCCAACCACCCAGCGCTGGGATTACAGACACAGATGGCCACACCCGGCTTATCTTATGCGGGTGCTAGAGATACAAACTCTGGTCTTGAAGCCTGTGCATCAAGCACTCTTATCTACGAGGCCATCTTCCTAGCTTCTGTAACTTCATTTTTGTGAGGTACATGGTACGGGCCAGAAAAATCCCTGGGGGGCCTGGCTCTGTGGTTTCGTGAGTGCGGGTGAAGCTACTTGTCCCTTATCAAAACATTGGACAGAAGTAGCAATTTGGTGAATGTCTGCATAGTTAGATCACTGAAACTGTGCACTAGTTACTTTTGTTTGTTAATGACTATTAACAACCAAGACTATTCACTTTTAAACTATTAACTTTTGTTTGTTAATAGTTGTGTACTAACTTAAGTACCTATTTCTTTCATGATGGGGAAGAAAGTCAAAGCATTGGTAGCACTCTGTCCCAGGCCCTTGGTGTACCTTTATCCCATTTAGTAAATAAAGCAACCCTGTAAAGTTGGAGTTGCTAGTCCCATTTTGTGGAGAAGAAAACCAAGGCCAACATTTGTAAGACTAAATAGCTGGTAAGTATCAAAGCCAGGATTTTTGTTACTTTCCACTTTAACTTTAGTGTAGGGACAGAATGAGTCCTTGGAATTAGGGCTTAGGTAGTAGCCTTGAAACCACCATAGGCCCGTTGGTACCTTGAACTCACAAACGAAAATGACGGCTTATGGCCAAGACAATTTATAATAAATAGAAAATAAGCTCAATATTTGAATGAATGTTTATAGATAAAAATAGCTTCTTAATTTTATTCGTAAATATAAAATATGTATAAGATACAGGTGAGTTATTCCAAATAGGACATAATAAAAAGTCATGCGTCCGTCACCCAGTTCTGCCTATAATTTCTTCACTGTATCGTTTTCTTCCTTGTTAGTTTTCATTGTTTTGTTTGTTTATTTTAGATAGTGTTTACCATGTAGTCCTGGAGCTCACTGTGCTGAACAAAGTGGCACTGAACTTGTAGCAAGGTATCCACAAGTTGTCCTCTGACTACATGTGTACCGTAGCATGTACACATTCTATACACACACACACACACACACACACACACACACACACACACACACACGTTAAAAAAAAGAAGAATCCACCTAACTCCTAAAAGATGCCCTAAAAGATGAATTAAAGTGCATCAGAAGCAGAGGCACTGAAGAGGGCTCGGATTCAGCAATATATTATGTGGAACCTGAGTACTGGCAGGGAGGATAAATGGAAAGTCTTGGGAGAAGCAATAAGCCTCTTATTAGCTGCAGTGGGTTTGGTGTGGGAGGCTGTGGGTGAATCCTAGCTCTGGTCCTCACATGTGCACAGCAATCACTATACCCACTGAGCTACCATCTCCCCAGCCTGAGACTGGGAAGTTTTGGATCCTTTAACATCCTTAGGAAATACATAAAATGGACAGCACTGTGTCTCCATACTAGTGATTAGTGACTAATTAAAAAAAAAAAAAAAAAAACAAACAGGAATTTGCTGGGGTTCTGTATCTCATTACATGCTGGCTTCTTATGTAATCTACTTCAAACAAGGATGCTTGAATTCTGCTGGGCAGTACTCTCTGAATTTGGAAACAAATGCACTGCCGTGAGGGAAAGGAATAAAAAGAGAATGAAACTGGACTCTTGTGTCATCTAAAAGTTAAGATACTTATATATTCTGCAATTTTGTGCTTGGAATAATGGGAATGCTCCCTATGTTTCTGAACTGGCCCAGGCAAGCTTTGGTTGCTTTTCCAGCCAGAGTGCAATTCTCAAACACTGAAGTGCATTTGAACCACTCTGGGGACTTGGTAAAGGGGCAGGTCTGCTTCTGAAGGGCCAGGGTGGGGCACTAAGTTTTTGCATTTTTAATAAGCTCTCCAGGAATGCCCCTGTTGCTGGTTTCACTTTAAGAAATCTGCCTCTGCCTCCCAAACCCCCAAGGCCAGCTCTTAATGCCA
This sequence comes from Psammomys obesus, assembly GCF_907164565.1. NCBI lineage: Eukaryota > Metazoa > Chordata > Mammalia > Rodentia > Muridae > Psammomys > Psammomys obesus. Next base: position 15,336,335 of record NW_026592510.1, on the reverse strand, counting down.
GAGCAGCTCAGAATGTCCTAAAGTAGATTTGGGCAAAGGACCCAGAAACCATCTGAGAGATGGTTTAATTATGGGGTTGAAACAGGAGTTAGCTCTTCTTGGAAGTAAGGGCACAGCCCATAGTGGATCACGAGCTAGTCACATTAGCATGTGTAACCACTCCTCTGATTGGATAGTTGCACGTGACTACCTCTCAGGCTGGGCCTTGGGCTGAATGAGCATGTACAAGGAGTGTGGTGTCCTCATTGACTCAGCCAAGAAACTACTAAATAATGACCAATCCCAATAAAGATTAGCTCAGTCCTCATTTATTTTGTGCTGTGAGACTCATTAAATATCACATAAAGGGCAGAGCAACACACAGCCCTCCCTTGGAACATGTTATAGGTACTGTCTTGTTGCTGTGATAAAATACCCTAACAAAAGTGTCTTAAAGAGAAAGAATTGACTTTCGGCTTACAGTCCCAAAGAAATACAGTCCATCCTGGCAGGAAAAAGATGATAGGAAGCAGGGAAGGCATGGTGCTATGAATAAGGCCTGAATAGTCACATGGCATCCATACTCAGGAAGCAGAGAAGAACAGGAAGAAGGGCCAGTCTATAAACTCTAGCTCCCATGTTCCATTTCCTCCAGTAAGTTCCACCTTCTAAACATTCCACAACCTTCCCTAAGAGCTGGGTACCATGTTTTCAAACATGTGAGCCAATGGAGGGCATTGCTTGCTCAAGCCCCATCATTTCTCCCCTGGGCCATTTCTCCTACAGGCTCATGACCATTTATTGATGCTTGTTAAATCCAACTTCAAAAGTCTCCATAGTCCTTAACAGTTCCAACGCTGCTCAAGAGTCCAAAGTTTCTTTTGATACTCAAAACAATCTTACACTTAAAAAGACTGTGTATCTAACAACCACAAATAATATAAAATATCTTGGTGTGACTCTAACAAGGCAAGTGAAAGATCTGTATGACAAGAACTTCAAGTCTTTAAAGAAAGAAATGAAGAAGGTATCAGAAGTTGGAAAGATCTCCCATGGTCTTAGATCAATAGGATTAACATAGTAGAAATGGCCATTTTACAAAAAGCTATCTACAGATTCAATGCAATTCTCATCAAAATTCCAACACAATTCTTTACAGACCTTGAAAGAGCAATTCTCAACTTCATATGGAAAAATGAAAAATCCAGAATAGCTGAAACAATCCTGTACAAGAAAAGAACTTCCAGAGGTATCACCATTCCTGATCTCAAGCTGTACTACAGAGCAATAGTAATAAAAACTGCATGGTATTGGCATAAAAACAGACAGATTGAAAAATGGAATTGAATCAAAGACCCAAAAATAAACTCACACACCTACGGACACTTAATTTTTGACAAAGAAGCCAAAACCATACAATGAAAAAGAGAAAACATCTTTAACAAATGGTGCTGGTGTAACTGGATGTCAGCATGTTAAAGAATGCAAATAGATCCATATTTATTGCCCTGCACAAAACTCAAGTGCAAATGATCAAAGACCTCAACATAAATCCAGACACACTAAGTCTAACAGAAGAGAAAGTGGGGAAGAGCCTTGAACTCATTGGTTTAGTAGACTATTTCACAAACAGAACATCAAAAACCCAGGCACAAAGGTCAACAATTAACAAATGGGACCTCATGAAACTGAAAACCTTCTGTAAGGCAAAGGACAAAACAGCAGCCTAGAGAATGGAAAAAAATCTTCAACCCTATATCCAGCAGAGGACTAACATCCGAAACATAAAGAACTCAGGAAATTAAACACCAACAAACCAAATAACTCAATTAAAAAATGGAGTACAGAGCTAAAAAGAGAATTCTCAACAGAGAAATCTCTAATGGCTGACAAGCACTTAAAGAAATGTTCAACATCCTTAGTCAGGGAAATGCAAATCTAAACGACTCTGAGATTCCATCTTACGCTAAGATCAAAAACTCAAGTGATAGCACTTGCTGATGAGGATGTTGAGCAACAGGAACCCTCCTCCATTGCTGCTGGGAGTGCAAACTTGTACAACCACTTTAGAAATCAATCTGGAGGTTTCTCAGAAAGTTGGGAAATGATATTCCTCAAGACCCAGCTATATCACTCCTGAGCATGTACCCAAAAGATGATCCACCATACCACAAGGACACTTGCTCTTCTGTATTTATAGCAGCTTTATTTGTAATAGCCAAAATCTGGAAACAACTTAGATGTCCCTCAACCAAAGAATGGATAAAAAAATGTGGTACAGTGGAATACTACTCAGCTATTAAAAATAAGAACATAATGAAATTTGCACACAAGTGGATGGAACTAAAAACAATCATCCTGAGTGAAGTAACCCAGACCCAGAAAGACATGCATGGTATGACCTCATTGTAAGTGGACATTAGCCATAAAGTACAAGATAACCATGGTACAATCCACAGACCCAAAGAAGGTAAATAACAAGGAGAGCCCAAGGAAGGATGCTTGAATCTCACTCAGAAGAAGAAATAAAATAGATAGCTGAAGTAGATGGAGGAAGTTAACTGGGTAGGAGATGGGATGGGGAGAGGAATGGGAGAGAGAAATCAGTGTGTGTGGAGGGGCATTTCTGGGACAGAAGATTCTCCCAGGAGTCTGTGGGGTGATCCTAGTTGGGCCTCCTAGGAGCGGGGGCTGTGGAGTCCGATGTTGTCACTTCCTTTAGCCAGGTGGGACTTCCAGTGGAGGGTGGGGGACACCAAGCCACCCATAAAACCTTCAACCCAAAATGTGTCTTGCCTACAAGAAATGTAAGGACAATGATAGAGCAGAGATTGAGGGAATGGCCATCCAAGTTGAGACCCCCACCCCATGGGAGAGCACCAACTTTTGACACTATCAATGATATTCTGCTATGCTTGCAGACAGGAGCAGAGCATAATTGTCTTCTGAGTCCTTCATCTACCAGCTGATGGAAACAGATGCAGGGCCCTACACCCAAACAATAGGCGGAGCTTGGGGAGTCTTGTGGAAGAGTGGGAGGAAGGATTGAGGGAGCCAGAGGGGTCAAGGACACTACAAGAAGACCTACAGAGTGAACTAACCTGGACCCATGGGGGCTCACAGAGAGTGAACCACCAAACAAAGAGCATGTATGGACTCACCTAGGCCCCCTACAAATATGTAGCAGCTTGTTCTTCATGTGGGTCCCCTAACAATTGGAGCTGGGGTTGTCTTTGATTCTGTTGCCTGCCTTTGGATCCCTTTCCTATAGCTGGGCTGCTTTGACTGGCCTCTGTGGGAGAGGATGTGCTTTGTCCTGCTGAGGTTTGATGAGCCAGGGTGGGTTGGTACCCATGGAGGGCCACCCCTTCTCTGAGAAGAATGGGAGAGGGATTGGGGGAGGGAAATATGAGGGTGAAAATGGGGGGAGAGGAGGAAGGAGTTTACAGTCAGACTGTAAATTGATTAACTAAAGTAATGGGGGGGGGACTGTATTTCACTGAACCTGTACCTCACTAATCCAAGAAAACAAGTCTTTGGGATTCTCTGTCTCTGCCTTCCCAGTGCTAAGGTAAAATTGCAGGTGCGTGCCACCATGACCGTATTTTTACATGGATGCAGGGATACAGACTCTGGTCCTCATGCCAGCAGAGAGGATAAAGCATCTCTTCTTTCCCTGCACTTTCTCTTTCTTTTCCTGTTGTTGTTCTGGTTTCTGGTTTTTTGTTTTTGTTGTTGTTTGGTTTGGTTTGCTCATGTTTACTTCTAAGAGAAGTAGTCTAGATGAATTGCCCACTCTGGCTCAGAACTAAAATCAAGTGATGCCTCTGCCTCAACTCCCCAGCAGCTGTGCCTCCAGCCACTTGTCTGGCTTTAGCTGCACCTTCAAGTAACAAGGCCCAAAGACTAAAAGCTTAATGGAGAAGAAGCAGTGCTGCGATGTTTGAGGGGCCCAGGCTGCTGCCCAGTTTCCCCAATGTCAGTTACAGGCTAATTCTTGAGAAGAAACACAGTGTCCTGTGAAGACTGCCTTTTCCTGCGTATTTCCCTTCACCTCCTTAAGGGCCATCTTTGGGGTATGCCAAGTACAGCAAAGGAAAGTGTTTATCTTCAAAGAGTATCTCTTGGCAGCTTTGCCTGTGCTGTCCTCGGTCAGAGGCGATGGCAGGGCAGGGAACAGTGCAGAACTCAAAGAGTTCACAGATCAGCATGCTGAGAGGGACTGGACTGGGCTGTGTTCTTCCAATTAATCATGCTGCAATTAGGGCAGAGAAGGCACTGGGCTCAGCTTTTCGTTTTGCCACTTACATTCTCGGCGACCTTGGGTGATCTGTTTCCCCCCTTTTACACAGAGTATGAGAAATTATCTCTATTTCCTTGTGTCTCTGAAAGATTTGTTTCCAGGGCAGTAAAAAGGTTTTACGCTGTAGGCTTCCAGAGCGGCTACTCAACAGAAATCACTCTTATCTACAGTAGGTGTGCACTGTAGTGCTCAAGCATTTGCCTAGGAAGTGGAAGACCCTAGGTTCAACGCCCAACGCAGGAAAAGGGAATTTGCTTCCTTATTCTTTTTGTCAAGTTCTGCACTTAACCATCTATCAGGAATTTGGGAATAATCAGTCCATGCCACAAGGGGGCGCTTGGGAAATGCCGATTTTCATTCCAGTGTTAGTTAAACCATTGTAAATGTTTAAATAGAAAATAAAATGATTTGCCACTTCCATAACTAACCCTGCTTCATCTAATTCAAAAGCAATTTGTAGTGAAAATTGTCTCCTACTCTTCACATTTTAGATTAGTTTTGTTAATGTGGGTGATATTAATATAATATATAACCTGGAGTATTTATAGACAAAAATTTACGTGAGAGATGAGTACAGGCTTCAGCCAAGGTTGGATATTTGTAAAGTAGTAAGCTATCTCCTGGTGTAAATGAAGGTGAAATATTTCAATTTTTTAAAGGGTGTTTTATATTATTTATTTTATGTGTATGATTTTTTGCTTTCATGCATGCCTGTGTGAGCCTGGTGCCCAGGGAAATCAGAAGAGGGTGTTGAATGCCCTAGAACTGGAGTTACAAATGGTTATGAGCCACCAAGTAGGTGCTAGGAGCCAAAACCACGTCCTCTGCAAGAGCGGTCAGTGCTCTTAACCACTGAGACATCTTTCCAGACCAAATATTGCAAAATTTTAAAGGTAATTCCATGGCCCTACATTTCTCTTGCCTCTCCCCCATTTGGAAGCTTCCAGAAAGAATAGACTATACTTAGTTTCAGGAGCAGATTCCATCATCTTTGTCCTTAAAACATCTGGAAAATGAAGTTAATAACCTTGAGGGATTATCATAAAAATTAAATGAATTAATTTATGAAAGGATTTGAAATCATGCACACATAAACAGAACTATACATGTGTATAGAGGCAGTGTTTATACATCTATATGTTCCTGCTCTATTGCTTTTATCACTAATTTTTGTTTTTCACAGCCTCTCCCACTGAACAAAGAGAGAGTGACAATAGAAAGTGTTAACAATTGGAATGGTTTTCCATGAAATCTGTTTCTATTTATTTTGGTTTGGTTTTTGAGGCAGAATCTTACTATGGAGCCCAGAGCGGTTTTGGATTTGTAATCCTTTTGCTCCTTCATCCCAAATGTACCACCATGTAATCTTTTTCATTGTGGCAATTTTCCTGTAAGTTTACATTTATTTTCAAGATGAAATTGAACAAAACAACCTGATCATTGTGAGTTCAGGGTTAGTCTGAGTATTCAGTAAGATCCAGGGGGCAGGGAAGAGGGAGAGGAAGAGGAAGAGAGGGAGGGGGAAAGGGGAGACAAACAGGGGAAAGGGGAGAGAGAAAGAGAGAACAAATGCTTTGCTGGCTTTGTCTGGGGGATGTCTAGGGACCTTACTTTTCCAGATGTGTGTCTTGCAGGTTCCCACCTCTGTTTAATCTCCACCCATGACACTTTATTTTAATTTATTACCTTTGAGTATGCTAGTCTTTAAGTTGAAACTCTGTTTTTGGTATTTGTGCCCCGGAAAAAAAGTTTTTCTGATTTTGGTTTTGAGCCAGGGATCTCACTCTGTAGCACAGGCTGGCCTCAAACTCCTGTTTCTCTTGCCTCAGCCTCCTGGGTGCTGGGATTATAGGTATATGACACCACATCAAGATGCAAACTCCTCTATTTCAATCCCCAGAGCATAGCTTCTCTGGTAAGATGTCTGCGCTCTGTGCCCAAACTAATCTGCTGCATTCCCTGAGGCTCACAGTGTTCTTTCTGATTCCTCCCCTTTTCTCATAGTCTGTAATTATTCTGCTGTCTTGTCCTTAACTACAAACTTCTGCAAAACAGGGACACTCTGGCCACCTCCATTATTAATCCTGATTCAACCGTGATTTGTGACTTCTTGCTTTCAGGTTTCCATTTGCTGACTCTGGGCTGAGGCCCTCACTTCTATGGCAGGAGGCGGCTGCCACTTGACAATTTTGTTGCGGCTTACCTGTTCTTTCTAGCTGAAGTTTTGTTTCGACACCTACTTATTCTTCCCATAACTTTTTCTCCTAGTGGAGAAAGTGAGCCTTTACTGATGAGATATTGAAATCCAGCTACGATCTTTGTAAGGGTCCTTCACCCTCCCAGGTCCTTCTGTTGTTCTGGATTCTGCCTTTAAGCCTCTTTCCTTCTCTATAAGAATAGCATGTCAGTCCAGCGGTCCTTCTAAGAGAATACTTATCATTTGTTTTGTTTAGACCTTCTGCTTAGAGAATGTGCTTGGCCTAATCCTTTGTGCTAACTTGTAAAAGTTCTTCGAATCTCATAAACAAAAACTAACAAGGGACCTCTGTAGCCTTACATGCCTCAGAGATCAGTGATCCACGTGCCTTGGAGAGAGTTCCCCTCTGCGGTTTTACTATACTTTTGGAGAGCAATAAATTACTCTTTTCAAGTCTCCAGGTTGTTATTGCTTTCCTACCATTCAGGGTTGTCCTTTTTTGTAGCTTAAAAAATATCTTTGGAGAGGAAAAAGCTATTGTATCAGCAGAAAGACATAGTCACTTTGAAATATCACTTGCAAGCACCAAATATTTCCTAGTCTGAGGAAGGTGCTTACAACCCGCCCTTGGAAAGTGATGGCTGACTGGTCTCATGCTTCCTGAGAGTAAGGCCCTGGTGTTTCTAGTTTAACTTCGTTCCCCCGTGCCCCGGACAGTGTTTGATTCATGACAGGAAGTAATGTATGTAGTGAGTGAATAAGTGAATGAGGCCAGTATGGTTGAGGGAATGCCAACGCCACAATTTATTGAAACAAGTAGAATGGAAGACCATGGGTAGATTCTTGAGCCCTCAGATATGTCCAAAGATCAGCGCATGATGTATCCGCTTAATCTGCAATGAAGATGTTCAGCTTTACCAACTGGAGCACTGAGGGCTGTGGAGATACCATCGGTCTTTTTCTGTCCCTGCTGAGCGGGGGTTTTTGCAGTAGCTTTACGGGAATAAAGGACCGTGTTAGTGAGGCTGTCCTCTCATCTGCTTTTTATCAACACAGGACAGTTTCCTGTAGTTGTCAGTGATGCGGAAATGACACAGCTGACATTAGCACACACGAGTGACCCAAAGTTATGCCGTGTTGCTCCTCTGCTCCCATGCTCTAACTTTATTCATGCTTTAAATGATCCTGTTACTTTCCTCTTTTTAATATTTAATTTTAATTTTGTTTGTATATACGTGTGCCCATGAGTGGGAGTGCCTGAGGAGGTCAGCAGGAATTGGAGGAACCTGTGGAGTTAGAGTTATGTGCAATTGTGAGCTGCCTGATGTGGGTACCAGGAACAGAACTGGGTCCTCGGCGAGAGCAGTACACGTTCTTAATCGCTGAGCCATCTCTCCAGCCTGAAGCAGGTACTCTTCAGGAGGTTCACTTTATTTTCTGTTTTAGGTCATGGTCATTTGCATGGTAGCCAAATCTAGATAATCTTGATCTATCGTGTGTCTCGGGTTTTCCAAAGACCTTGTTCCTTCCGCTGTTAGAATCTGGGGAACTGATAAATGATGGCGAGGGGCCAGAGGAGGGAGGAAGAAACCTTAAATCACTGAGATGTGATGTAACCCTGTACATGCTCAGCATGAACGGAGTGGGGGGGGGGATGAAATGTGTCGCAAATAGGATCGGCTCCTTTGGCCTGAAACTGGATTGGCAGCAATGCAGACTCAGTCACGGGTTGAAGTCATTTTCTACTTTAGCACTGCTCAGTCTGGGGAATGGTGGAATCAGGAGTTAGCTGCGGATTTTGGGAGGAGGCCAGCATCTACATCTGTTCTCAACTGTAAGTGGACTGGAAAAACACTTTGAGCAAAAGCCAGTGAAGAGAGCACAGAACCTCCGCTCCCAGAAAGGCCAGGAAAAGAGGAACTGATCCATCAAAAAGGAGCTGAATTTAGAGACAAGCCTTTACGGCAATAAAATGTGGACAGTGCTTGCTCGGTCTGTGAAGAGTCACTCTCATTTGTGACAATGTAAGGGTCAGAATTCATAGCACACGGACGCCATATTAATAGCAGGGTTCCGTAGTACCAAACTAATCCCTGCACTTGAAAGAAGAGGTGGGAAGAAGGAGAGCTGAAGGCCAGCCTGGAAGAAGTAGTGAAAGCTTGTCTAAAACACAGAAAACAAGGTAGCCAGGTCAGACTAAAGCCCATGCCTCCCACTACTTCAGAGCAGACTGGGACTCAACTTGAATGCTTTGGGCTCACTAGATGATGGCCACACTTTAGCGAATTTCATACAGGATCTCTGATCTCCGAACACATGATTGGACCGTATGGAACATACAGGAAAATTATATAACTGTTTTTCACCATTGATATGAAGAGTTTCTCTATCAGCTGAATGTCACAAATAAGCATGAGTTGGAACAGGAGTTACTTAAAGGAAGCAGTTTGGAAACAGACCGGCCTGCATTCAAATTCCAAACCCATCATTTCCTGGCTGTATGACTTCAGGCAAGCTGCCCTCTGACCTTCCGTGTTTTCACCTGAAATGGGGATCATAATGTACGACTAAAAAAGTTATTGGGGGAACTGAATGTATCCCTACCCACCTAAAAACAACTAGAAAAACATTATCTCCTTTTTCCCCATCTCATTTGTTCCATTTCTCTTTATCACTATCATTTTTTTAATATATTTTGTAGAGCTTTATTTATTATTTCTTGTGGAAATGGGAATTTAACTCAGGATTTGTGTTTACTAAGCAAACACTCTACCACTGAGCTATATATCTAGCCCTCTTTTTACTTTTTATTTTGTAACAGAGTTTCTCTAAATTATCCAGCTAGTCTTGAACTCAGCCTGTATCCCAGGCTGGCCTTGACTTATGATCTTACTGCTTCAGACTCCTTAAAAGCTAGTCTTAAAAGCCTGCACCACCAAGCCTGGTTTACTTTACTTTTTTTAATTGACACAAATAATGATACTTATTTATTCAGTACAACATGATACATGTATGCATATTGAAATGATCAAATGAGGGTAATTAGCATATCTGTTGCTTTAAATATTTTTCATTTCTTCATGCCAACAGCTCAAAATTTTGGAGCTATTTTTTTAAATGAAAAATAATTTTTTTGAGACAGGGTTTTTCGTTTTTTTTCTTTGTTTGTATGTATATATGTATATATGTATATGTGTGTGTGTGTGTGTGAGAGAGAGAGAGAGAGAGAGAGAGAGAGAGAGAGATAGGGTTTCTCTGTGTATCCCTGGCAGTCCTGAACTTGCTTCATAGACCCGGCTGGCCTCAAATTCAAAGATCTGCCTGCTTCTGTTTCCTAAGCGTTGGGATTAAAGGCATGGGCCACCATGCCCAGTGAGACAGGGTCTTTCTAAGTAGTTCTGACTAGCTTGGACCTGACTGTGTAAACCAAGTTGGCCTCAAAAATCATAGTGATCCACCTGCCCCTGATTCCAGAGTGCTAGGATTAAAGGCCTGAATCACCTGTATCTTTTTGTTATTTTGATATATATGTATATATGTCAATCATGGTCATCTCAATATACAGTAAACACCAGACATTTTTTTCTGTGCTGTGCACAACTGACCATGTCTCTCTACCTGCTTGCTCCTCCCTGCTTTAGTGCCCACAGGCAGCCTCCATGAGATCAGCAGCCTTAGACTCATCATGCATGAGACCACACAGGTGCCCAGCTTTCTGCATTTCTTCTGTTTCCTTGCTACATGCCAGGCCCAGTTTCAATTTCCAGAAAATATGTTTTGCGTCATTGGAATAAATAAAACACATATGGCTTGTCTAAACTTATAATTTTTTTTTTTCAGACTGGCTAGAAGTGACAGAGACACTAAGGGTAATAAAGCAGGACAGGCTGCTACGTTTGAAGGATCAAAGGCCTCCAAGTCTCCTGGCTCAGCCAGGGTGGGTTGGGCGAGCTGTGGCAAGGGTCAATTGGGCTGAGCCAAATGCCAAGTTCATCTTGAAAAGACCGTCTGAAGTGACAGTTGGATGTTTATCAGCATTAAATAAAGTAGCTAAAGTAATATAAATGGTAGATAAATTTCCAAGTCACTTGCAAACTATTTTTATTTTTGTTTTTTAGAGAGGTATATTTCTTATTAATCAGCAGTATGCATGCAAAGAGAATCGATGTAAGTAACATGAAGGGAGAAAGGGAGGGAGAGAAGGAGGTTGGGGTACTGTTATGGGTCCTTGAGGGCTACTCAACCTTATTGAGTTATGAGTTTTTGTAAAAAAAAAAAAAAAAGATATTTAAACAAAGGCTATGGCTAAGGTGCCTTTAAAATCTAACATTTTAGCATCCCATGCTTTAAGTTGGGATTTTTATATCTCTTTTATTAAAATAAATACCAATAGCATTGCTGAGAGGTGACCTGGAGTACTTCAAGCATTTTCTCCCTACAGTAGCACCAGGGAAGCAGGTGCTCTTATTATTCCTATTTTAAAGACAAAGAGCATGCAGATGAAAGGACTTAGGTAATCTTAACGATCAGTCAGTTAGGAAATGAGGGTGCAGACTTACTGGATTCATGCTTTTAACCAAACCTAAATGTCTCCAGGAGTAAAAGCCCTTGCTGCTCACTGCCAGCGGGATGGGAAGCTTCTCTGGCTACAGAGAAAAGCAAACCTTGGTGGAAAGCATCCTCTTAAATAAGTAGTATAGTGGATCATTGAACCGATTAGAGCAATGGTCTTCAACCTTTTCTAAGGCTGCAACCCTTTAATACAGTTCCTCCTCATGTTGTGGTACCCCAACCATAAAATTATTTTCATTGCTACTTTATAACTGCAATCTTGCTACTATTATAAATCATAATACAAATATCTGTATTTCCTGGTGGTCTTAGGCAACCCCTGTGAAAGGGTCATTAAAACCCTCAAAGGGGTCTTGACCCACAGGTTGAGAACTTTGCAGTATCATGAAGAGGCACCATGGCTTATTTGACTGGCTTCTCCTTGCCGAGTGTGATGGGCAGTGAGTACATACTTATTATCTGAAGTGTTTAATGTATGTCTTGATTATAAATCTCTGTGTGCATTGTGAAGGATAGAAGCAACTCCACAGCTCATTCATGTACTCCCTACTCCACTCTCGATTCTGTCATTGAAGTATCTAGACTTAGAAGTGGCACCGAGCCCCTCTCAGTCCAGAGCTTACATTGCTTCACATGGAGTCCTTTGCTTTTTGGACTGTGGACATTTCCTGCCAGTGTCTTCACAGTGCTCACAGCCCGGCCCTTACCCTCATCAGCACACTCAGGCCTGCAGTTTCTGTTCTTTTTTTGTTTATTGTCCCGTGGAAACAGGCTGGGACTTTGGCGGCCATGCCAGCTGGCCTGGCCCAGCACGCCCTGAGAGAAAACTCAGGTCACTTGGCCCTGGAGAACCTGCTTGCCTTTTTCAGTTATGTCTGCACCAATATGGCTGTATGTACAGATGCCAAGAGGAAGTTCTACCATCTGCCTGTTCTGTGAGGAGCTGGCTTTTCTGTGGCTTTCACCAAGTGTTGGAGGTACTTCTGCTTGCATGGCAGTGGGCCAGGAGAAGGAAGTCTGTGTTCAGCCCCAGAGTTAAGGCTGCATGCCCTTAAGGCTGACAAGGGCTTCATAGACAACTGCAGCAGTAAGTGTCAGGAACATCCCTTTGTCCTGTTGTACACTTTCTCTGAAACATCTCACGACATTTGGAGAGTCAACTTAGAAAGGCTTGACTTAATAAATCTAGTGATTGTACTTATAGGCTTTTTTTTTTTTTTTGCTAAGATCAAGTGTGAAATGCACACACACACACACACACATTTCTATTTATATGTGTGTGTTTATTGGCTATATTTGTTGTGTGAAGTCACAGATTTCATAAAGCTATTTTCATGTAAGTATGTGTGCTTTGACCAATTTACTGCATGTCTATTAGGAATACAGAATAGAAATAAATACCATTTTATCATGCTACCAGGGAGAGTCATCGTGAAGCTTTTCTTATTTTTTTTGTAATTTTTAAAGTGTATATACACATGCGCATGCATGCACATGCAAACACACACACACACACACACATACACACTCACAAACACATGTACTTTGTCAGAAGAGAAAAGCAATCCCAGCTTTTTTCAGCAATGACAAAGATTATTTCCGACACTGATTGGTTTCTGTGGTTTCTTGGATATCTTCTAGGAAAGATAAGAAAAGTGCTTTCTAGGAACAATATTTTGACAAGATGGAAACGTACTGTAGTTGTCTGTTATATTATCTAGTGGTATTTTAGACTTTTCTTTACCTGCTTGGGAAGGAAACTTGAATCTCTTTGGAAGGTTTACTTAAATTACTAGAGAGGATGGCTAAAATAAGTAGTTGTCTTAGATAAATTACTACAGCTGCAGAGATACCGAGATCAAGGCAACTTGTAGAAGAACGTGTTTAATGAGGCTCACAGCTCCAAAAGGTGAGGCCATCTTGGTGGGGGGCATGGCACTGGAGAAGTAGCTAAGAGCTTATATCTGATCCACAAGCATGAGGCAGAGAGAGAAAGAGAGAGCTAGGGAGAGGAGAGAGAACTGGGGATAGAGGACACTTCTTAAAACCTCAAAGCTAACCTTCAGTGACACACCTCCTCCAATAAGGGCGCACCTCCTAATCCTTCCCAAACAGTTCCACCAACTGGGGACCAAGCATTCATATATATGAGCCTATGGGGGCCATTTTCATTCAAACCACCACAGCATATGGGTGTGGCAGTTCTACCAGAGTGAGGTGCTCATGACTTTCTTGTCTTTGCATTTCCCATGATGGCACTGGATAAGATGACCTATCCAGAACACCCCAAACTTAAAAAAAGTATAGTCAACATGTTTAACTTTTTTCTAAATTTGCTTTTCTTGGTGTATTTGCAAAATGACTTTTTCATTTTTTTACCAGTATATACTAGTTATAGAAAATAACAGGTTTCATAAGACATTTTCCTGAATATATACAATATTCTTTAATCATATTCATCTCCCTTATTACCAGTGAAAGTACCTTTTACAAAAATATATGAGCCATTAGTGGTAAAGTATTTAATATTCTTGATATCATTTGATATTGGCTGTTTATTATCTACATTGAAAAATCCTATCTATAAATAAAATGGGAAAAGAAGAGCATTAAAAATAAAATTTGACTTCCAACTAACTATGTAACAGTCCAAGTTGGCTTCAAATTTATGATACTTCTGCCTTAGCCTTTTCAGGCTCCTCGTAGGGTCACAAGTTGCTCATAAGGTCATAGGTCATAAGTCATAAGCATAGTACTTCACACAAGCTAAGCCCTTGCTCTGACACTGGCCTTAGATAATTTTAGTTTTGCTTTGAGATTATGGCTTTTCTTGAGTTAAGGGAGACTTCACCCTGATGACAGTGTAACAGCTACAAATTAATCTCCAGGCCACATGCTGTGACAGACAAGGTGGGCTGGGGTTCATGGATATGGATTCTGATCCCAACTTTACAATCAATCAGACCATCCAAATGCTACACCCTCCCACAGTCTTGGTCCTCTGGAAAAATGTAGCAACTGTTGATGCCCTCCAAGTCAAAGGGTTTCTGATTCTATTTCTGGTTTTTGCTAATGTGGTCAAGGCAGAGAATGTCAAATTTGGTTAAAAAATGTGCTATTCTTGGGGCCAACAAAAGGCAAACATTTTGAAAAGCACATCTTCACGATAGTAGTCCCCTTCCTCTTGTTTGAAAGTGTGAGATACTCCAAACATTTCTTTGTTTTCCCTTTAAAAAAGATTTTTTAATACTTTTATGTAAAATGTGGGGGTGGGGTGGGGTGCTCATGTGTTCATGTTCTCCAGGGAATATTTGACCCTCTGGAGCTAGAGTTACAGAGGGTTGTAAGCTGTTTACAGGTACTCTGGGACACTAATTTGGGTCCTCTGCAAGAGCAGCCAATGTTCTTAACCATTGAGCCCTCTGTCCAGCCCATCATCATTTCTTCTATGGGTATCTTGAATATTCTTTCTCTATTCTTTCCCTTTTAAGGCCTACTTTTTGTGGGGAAAGGAAATGGAAAATTTATATGAGTAATTCTTATATTGAACATGTACAATAAAATTGAAGGCTGGGTGTGGTACCCTGTGCTCGTTAATCCCAGTACTCAGGAGCTAGAAGGTCCTGTGGATTGGAAGCCAGCCTGGGTTACATAAAGAGGCTCTGCCCCCAAGAAAAGACAAAACCCAAAGTTAAGCTTCCAAATTGAACTTGGCTCTCACTTTATCCACACAAAGTTATGATAGAATTGGCCTGACACACTTGAGACAATGTTCTGACTTTTGCTAACATGTCCCTGATCAACCCTGGACACTTTGCTAGGCATGTCCCCAAACGACCATTTGATGGTAATTACAGTCTGGGTTCCCACTTGGACCAAGGCTTAACTCAAGCCCTCCCAGATTCTGATGCTCAGAGGTGCCTTACAAAATCTTGAGGCTCCACAGAATTGTGCAGGGACAGGCTAACTAACTTTGATCTCCACACACACTGGCTGTACTGCTCCTTCAGACACAGCCAAGCCAAGCGCTAAAATGCAAAATGAACTGAAGCTTTTTGGCCCTGCGTGCACACGGTGCCCTCTGCTGGCAGAGTGGAGCCGTTCCCAGAAAGAGCAGAGAGCTGCTAGCTGAGCATTCACTGTAGCAGATGCTTGCAACAGCAAATATTTTCCTCATAGCTTTTCTCTGTTTGTTTCTTATAAGGGTTACTTGAATTATAGGTAGAAAATAGTATACTTTCATCTACTGTTTAATGATGAAAGTTTCCATAGCAATATGTGATGAATAAAGTTCAATAGTTTATAAATTTAATGATAATCACACAATTTTTTTTTCAGAAGAATTTTCCTAGTGTGTTGATGATGTAAAGCTCATGATATGCAAGACATTATTATGGTTGGGAATGAACCCACGTCATTAAATAAACCTACTATTTTGTGTTCAGCTAAATAGTAGTAAACCAACTCTCAAATGCTTCCCTGATTAGCGCCTCTCTCAACTTCCATCAGAGAAGCTTCTTTTTGTGGTAGACAGTGACTAATACAGAGATGCAGACCTGGTCAGTGTGCGGACAGTAAGAGGCTTTGCAGTGCTCAGCCTCCACGGGACAGCTGTATCCCATGCACCTGTCCCAACACTGAAGGTTCATCCAGGAGGAGGGCTTGAAAAGATTTCAGGAGCCAGAGGCAGTGGCTCTGTCCAAAACAGTGATTTTTGGACACAATGAGGCAGTCGTATGTGCAAACTCACATTGGCTGTGACTGCATGCACAAGATCCAGCTAGGTGAAAACCCAGCATGGATGGGGGACGTGATTAGGAAGTCCCAGGCCTCGCCAAGGTGCTATTGGCATCTGATGGCTGTTGTGTGAGGAAGAGAGAGTCCAGTTTCTGCAGAGATGCGGCCTCTGAGGGTTATGCATGCTCCAGCAGATGGCCCTACACCCAAGCATATACAGGCAGCACTAAGTGGACTTAGTGGGTAAAAAAAAAAAACAAAAAACAAAAAACAAAAACAGAGGAAATTGGGAGGGAATAACAGGAGGGAGGGATAGGGGAGATATTGGAGGGGAGGGAATGAGGGGGAAAGGAGGGATTTGATGAAAACATTAAATGCACTATGAAATTCTCAACGAATAACAGGGTATTTGTAAAAGAGAAGTGTCGTAGAAGGTACGCAAACATGCTCTTATATATACATAACCTCCCCGGAGTCTTGAACTTGGCTTCTTTTGCCTTGTTCTGTTTCCTTGAAGGTGTGTCATACTCTCTAGCTTTGGCTTGCTGGCCTGGAGCTTGTTCAACAACTCAAGCTGAACTTCAGTTTATAGTTTTCCTGCCTCAGTCTCCTGGGGGCTAGGGTTATACCACAGCTGCTTTTGACTAAAAATCTGGAATGATATTTGACTATGTAGCTCAGGTTCTTTCTCTCTCTCCTTTTCTTTTCTTTTCTTTTCTTTTTTTTTGAGATGGAGTTTCTTGAAACTCACACTGTAGACCAGGCTGGCCTCAAACTCAGAGGACTGCCTGCCTCTGCCTCCTGAGTGTGGAAATTAAAGGCATGTACCACCGTGCCTGGCTCAGGGTTTCACTTTACATATTTTATCAGCATGTCTCTCTGTCTATCTAGCTATTTAGATATCTGCTTATCTATCTTTTTTAAATGACTTATTTTTATTTCATATTCATTGGTGTTTTGTCTGCATTCATGTTTGTGTGATGGTTTCAGATCCCCTGGAACTGGAGTTACAGACAGTTGAGATCTGCCATGTGGTTTTGTGGGAATTGAACCCAGGTGCTCTGAAAGTGCTCTTAACCACTGAGACTTCTCTCTAGGCCTTTTATCTGTTTCTGTGGTGCTGAGGAACAAACTCTGGCAATTGCACATACTAGACAGGTCCTTTTCTATTCAGCCACACCCACATCCACTCTTATTATTATTTTTAACCACAGGCAGTATTTATTTTAAAATTATTTCCAGTCAAATTTACATTCAACAGATTAAGGTTCAAATCAACCATAAAATACCTGCTATCAAGATCGCATAACCAACCATAACAGAACAAGAGCTTTTTCAAGAGACTGAAAGTAAAGACTTCTCTCTCTCTCTCTCTCCCATCTTCTCCTCTTTCAGCAGAGTTAGAGTTTATAGAGATGAGAATTTACTCAGATTTAAGCCCAGGTGTTAGAACCAGAAGCATACTGGGAAGGGGTAGGACAGACATATGTGTGGGTTTCGAAGGAGATTCTGTATTACCAGTTTTTAAATATAAATTTACTATTCATTTGTATTTTTAGGATGTCCTTGAACCCCATAATAAGAAATATACAAGATAGATGAGAGGGTAAAATTAGTTTTTAGTTGACACATTCAACTTTTGTGTTTGAAGCTTTTCACTTCTTTGTTTGTTTGTTTGTTTGTTTCTAGAGAGGGGAGGACTCATGAAGTCCAGGCTGGCCTCTAACTCACTATGTGGTTGAAGATGTCCTTGAACCTTTTCCTCCTCAGTGCTGGGATTATAGATGTGCACTACAATGCCTTGTTTTCTGCTTGGCTGGGAATTTAAACAAGGCCTCCTGTAAATGAAGCATGGAGTCTATCAGCTTAGTTTTCTAGCCTCTGAAACAAGCTCTTAATTAGTGAAAATGCAATTACAGGCTTTGTAAATCTCTATGATTGTTTCCTCTGTTTTATTGTATCAGTGAAACTATTTGAATTAAGGCATTTTTTTATTCAATTGTAATAAAACTTAAAAAATAGGCCAATTAGCCAACAGCTATTTTTTCGAGAAGGTACCTAATTCAAAACCAAACCAAACCAAAACGGTATATTCTATCAAGAACACAGAAATGCAAGAGCATGAGGAAAGCTGGAAAACCCTGGGAAGTACTTCGAGAGGCAGGTGTCAATCAGTGTTAATCAGACTACTGCGAATAACTGGCTACAAGTGAGTATCTTGAGTAAGTTATGTCTGAGAGTGAACTTTCTGCTTCTACACTGACATACCATGATGTCTTTGCATTTCTACTGGTGATTACATATTACTGGTTGCTATTTAAAATCAGGGATTTAAAGTGACCTTTGATACCGAAACGACATACTTCCTGATTGATATCACCCTACTTCAAGTGTCACCACAGCTTAGAGAAGCTTAGAGAAGGCCGTGCCGTCCTAGTGACTCAGACAAGATTTTCCTTTTTCTCCTTTCAGATTCGCCTGCCTCTGCCTCCTGAGGGCTGGGATTAAAGGTGTGTGCCGCCAGGCCCAGAAGTAGCTTGCAATTTTTAAACAGCCAGATAGTTTATATTTATTTTATTTGTAAATAAGACATTGATTGGTGCGAGAGCCAACGACTTGTCCTGAGCCTCGAC
This sequence comes from Psammomys obesus, assembly GCF_907164565.1. Lineage (NCBI taxonomy): Eukaryota > Metazoa > Chordata > Mammalia > Rodentia > Muridae > Psammomys > Psammomys obesus. Next base: position 15,317,914 of record NW_026592510.1, on the reverse strand, counting down.
GTAAAACGGACACATCCTAAATGCTTACTGCTCAGCACATAATCATGGAATTGACGAAGGCCATCTCCGAAATTCCTCAATGATTTTCTCATTCAAAAAGCATTGTGTGTGCATTGGGTATTTTGCCAGCACTTATGTGTCACTTGCATGTCTAGTGCTGGGGAGGCTGGAAGAATATACACCCTATCCTCTGGGACTGAAATGATAGACAGTTGTGAGCCACCATGTGGCTGCTGGGAATCAAACCTGCATCCTCTCGAAGAGCGGGCTGTGCTCTTCACTGATGAGTCATCTCTCCAGGCCCAGAATTCTCCATGTTTTAAACAACATGTGGCTGTGACTTCACCTACTACTTATAAAATGAATCCTGTTTCTTCAGGGAGAATTTTACACCAACCTTCTTCCACATCCTTCTATCATGTGTTAAATGGACCCATAAATTCATTGTGCACATACTTTAAGCATTTAAGGTATCTCACATTTGTAACCTCGTTTCTAAAGTAGCATCTTCATACCTTCAAAAAGAGTTCAGGGATACTGCCGGGAAGCAGAAATGGCCGATGCCATGAGCCCCTTCTCTACTGCTCTGTGCAGAGCAAATGCGTTGAGTGAGTCTGTTGCAAGGATCAGAACTTTCAAGAGCATCTCTTCCTGTTTCCTCTCTTTTTGAATTGATGATTCTTTAAAACACATAGCATTTCCATGGATATAAGCATGATTAGGATTCATCTCAATGTAACTGAAATGTTTCTTACAGAGACTAGAGGCAGGGTTCAGTTGACAGATGCTCACAAATCCTCAAGTTGATCCCCATCAGCTCATAACACTGACTATGGTAGCACCTGCCTAGAGGCAGGAGGATCAGAAGTTCATGGTGCCCTCCCCACCCAAAGTTATTTCCTGTTGAAAAACAGTAGCTCCTGGGAAGATTTCTGGGTAGCCAAGCTATTCATTCACGTCAAATGTCTTCATGTGTTTAAAAGCTGACTCTTCCAATGGTCTTTTAGATGTAATAGTCTGAAGGGTTTGTGCTAAGTGGTAGCTTGAAAAAAATCTAGTCACCTGGGAGATGGCCTCTGGGCATGCCTTTGGGGGATTATTTAGACATATAATATAGGATAATCACACTAAAATCTGTACACCTAAGGAAGCCAATCAAGAAGGAGGACCCTGGGTAAGATGTTCAATCTTCACTTAGAAAGGCAAATGAGACAGACATTGAAAGAGGGAGAAAACAGTGAACAGGACAGGAGCCTATCATAGAGGGCCTTTGAAAGACTCTACTCAGCAATGTATAAAAACACATGCTGAGACTCATAGCCAAATTTTGGCCAGAGGGCAGGGAATCTTATGAAAGAAGGGGGAGATAGAAAGACCTAGAGGGAACAGGAGCTCCACAAGGAGAGCAATAGAACCAAAAAATCTGGGCGGAGGGATCTTTTCTGAGACTGATACTCCAACCAAGGACCATGCATGGACATAACCTAGAACCCCTGCACAGATGTAGCCCATGACAGTTCAGTGTCTAAGAGGGTTCCCGAGTAATAGGAACAAGGGTTGTCTCTGACATGAACTCATGGGCTGGCTCTTTGATCACCTCCCTCTGAGGGTGTGAATCCTTACCAGTCCACAGAGGAAGACAATGAAGCCAGTTGTGATGAGACCTGATAGTCTAGGGTCAGATGGAACGAGAGGAAGACCTCCCCCATCATTGGACTGGGGGAGGGGCATAGGAGAAGAAAAGGGAGGGAGGATGGGATTGCGAAGGGTTGGGGGAGGGGGCTGCAGCTGGGATACAAAATGAATACACTGTAATTAATATAAAAAATAAAAATGAAAAAAAAAGAAAAAAAAAAAAAAAGAAAAAATTCTAGGCCAAAAGCCTAAACCTCACACACAATGAAAGACCTAGAATTCAGGTTGAGTTTCAGACATTTGAAACTGGGGCACAGGGCCCTCATTCACACCCCCTTTGTGCCCCTGCCAACTTCTTTAAAACACTATATTGAATTTCCTTGGAGCAAGGGAAAACAAAAGCCTTTTATATTGCTCTGTATTTTTTAACCCAATAGTTTTCTTTGCATAGTTCTATTTATTGCGTAATTAAGATGAAAGACTATTCATGTTGAGAGGAAATTTTCTTTTAAAATGTTGAAAACCTTGTTAAGCACAAATATCATGACTATTTTATCTTTCCATAGGGAAGAATAATTTTAAAATGATTAAAGGTGTATGTAATAATAATTTTAGGACAAATGTTCTATGCAGAAATCAATGTTTTAAATTTCCGTAGAATAAAAAAAATACTCATACTTTGTATGAGAATAAATAAAATTTATTCATGTTTCTTACAGAAGAATTGGCATTGTTGCTCATAGAACAGATAGAAAATGAGAACATATGTTTAAAAAGAGATCTTTCATAAAATTATGATGATCTGATATACTGATAGCTTGCTCTGCTGTTACCAAGGGGTTCAAGCCAATTATGTACTGTGTGTATCAAAAATAAGTATTGTAAGAAAAAAAAATCTGAAAGTATTAACTGGATTTGCTTTATACCAACTAAGTTTCAGTCGAGGCAGCCTGCCTCAATGAATTAGATGGAGAGAAATCAAGAAAAAGTCCTGATATCAACTCTAGGTCTTTCTATGCACACCTACACACGCATAGGTGTGAACATGTATATGCAGACATGCACACCACACTCACATGCACATACAACACAAAGATGGAACATGAAGAAGTAATACTTTTAAGACACTGACAATTACAGTGAATAATGAATAAATGAATAAAAATAAAAATCAAGGCACTGGTAGATTGCACAGTAGTTAAGAGCAGTTATTACTCTATTTTTAACCCTCTAAACTAATTTGGATTCCCTCCTCCCCCAGCGTATACTCCAGAGATACTTGCACCTTGTAGCTTTCCTTTCTGAGCTCTCCTAGACATCTGCCCATAGTTCAGTCCTCTACTTCCTCCTCTAACTCCTCCACTCCTGGCTGGCAGGAAGTCCAACTCTGTTCTCTCTCCTGCTCTTCAATAGGCTGTCAGCTGTTTCGTTAGAATATCAGGGGACAATTGAGGAGCAGTGTTTACACAGCATTGAGACCGGAAATTCTTAGAACAAGAATTGCAGCCAGATACGGTAAATAAATCAGCATTTCAATTACACAATAACCTCTCATGCCTACATTTTTCTCTTTATTTTTAATAATCGCATACATATGTATAATGAAAGCTGAACATGTCTAACCTCCATTTCCCATCTCCATCTTTCCCTATGTTCTCCTTAACATGGCCTCTCCCAATTTCATGTCTTAAAAAAATTACCCAGTTAAGTCCAGTCAGTGCTGCTCATACGTCCATGGGTATGGGACCATGCACTGCATCATGAGAGGCCTACCAATGGTGCCATCCTCAGAAGAACGAGTCTTCTTTCCCCCAGCAACTGTCCACTGTTAACAGCTCTGGAGTGAAGGGTGGGGAATGGATTCCATCCATGTTCTCATTTTGCCTGGCTTGGATCCTGAGCAGGTAAGAACAGCTGCTATGAATTAATGATTGCCTTAGTGTGTCACATTCAAAAGATAACACCTCACAGGTCTTCTCCATACCCTCTGGCCTTTACATTCTTTCTGTCTTTAATCCAATTCTCAATTAGTTCATTCTTAGACACAGAAAGCAACACTCCCCTAAGGGTTTCATATCATTTCAATCTAAGGCTCACTTAGTATGAAGTATCATCACTAAGTATGAAATGCTCATGTACCATGTATAAAATGCTTCCATATATTGAAATCATTACATGTATGAAATGTACATGTACCATGTATAAAATGTTTCCATATATTGAAATGTTATGGAACATTTGTTCATGAAATATATTTGATTCTCAGAAAAACCCTACACTGGAAGAACAAATACTGTCTTGTCTCACAAAGTTTTAGAGAGAACTTGACACACCTGAGGACACAAAACTCATCAGTGGTGGAGCAAGATTTGAAGTCCAAGTGTTTGTAACTCTGAATTTCAAATGCCTTTTTACATACTCTTGCTGCTATTATAACTTCTCAACACTCACAACACACTTTTACTTGTTCTACACAGTGGCCTTCCCGAGTCATTAGGAATTATTGGAAATAAAGACCCCTGCAAATTCTGCATATCAGGAAATACAGGAAAGCTAGAAAGGGATGGAAACTACTTAATAGATAAGTGGCTCTCAAACTTCCTAATACTGTGACCCTTTAATACTGTTCCTCATTTAGTGGTGACTCCCAACTGTAAAATTATTTTTGTTGTTACTTCATAACCATGATTTTGCTACTGTTATAATTGTGATATTAACATATGATTTGCAGGGTATCTGATATGTGACCCCTGTGAAAGGGTTATTTGAACCCCAAAGGAGTCTCAACTCACAGGTTGAGAACTGGTGTCCTAGATCATAAAATAGCAAATTCCTTTCTGGATCTTAAGGAAATACAGTAAAGACAAGCCAATCCAAACTCTTGATACTCACTAGTTTCTTCAGAGACAGCTTAATGCCATCCCAGCTCTGCCTCAGAGAAATAAATCTCCTGCAAAGTTAAAATGCGTTAGGGCCATCTGTCACTCACCTCTTTCCTACCATTTTATCAGCACAGCCACCCGCATGCCAACTCAGCAAGCTTTTATCACAGAACTTTCCTGGAAAGCACCGGTGAAACTCAGCCTCCATGCCCAGCTCCAAGGTTCTCACCAAGGTCTCAGCTGGCGGTCAGCTTTCCTGTTTCCTGGCATGTTGTTTCATTCCAGAGAGACCCATGTGCTTTCAACATTTGTCACCTGGGTTTCTACATGGCTTTCCCATTACCGCATCCTCATAGATAGGAACAATGCCCACAATGAATAAATGTTTTTTTCTCAGAAGGGAGGGAACAGATTTCTGTTCATTTTAGATTTGTTTTACTTTATTTTACGTGGGTGAGTGTTTCTTCTGTGCATAGGTCTGTGCGCCCCATGTGGTGCCTGGTGCCTGTGGGGTCAGAAGAGGTTGTTGGATTTCCTGGAACTCTAGCTAAGGATAGTTGTAAATCACCTTGTAGGGGCTGGGAACCAAATCCAGGCCCTCTGCAAGTGCGCTTAACCTCTGAGCTCCGGATTTCTGTTTCTAGAAGATAGTAGAGTGTTTTCAAAATGAATTATCCATTACCACTGAATTTATGATAGTAGTAATGAAAACATTTATCAGGCATCTAACTTATGCCTGTGTATGGGGTGATTCAATCACTGTATTATTCAAACTTCCTAGGAAAAAGTCACAAGCTTTGATGGGCTACACCATCATTTTTTCACATCATTGGTCAAAGTGAAAACAAACTGTTATGCAAAGAAACTGACAAAAAGCACACAACCAAAATGCCTTACATTTTGATCATAAATGTTTTAGAAATGAGCAATACTGAGATTCCTTGCTGAGGATGTAGTTTATCAGTATAGTTCTTGATCTGAATGCCTGAAGTAAATCCACGGGCCATCCCACAAAGCCTTATTCCTTTTCTTCTCTCTACCCATGTCTATGGGTAGAGATAACTATGGGCAGACATAACTATCAGTGAAAGAGTTCATTCATAGAAATATCTAAAAGTGAACTCCACATGGTGACACACATCTGTAATCCAGTCCTTGGAAGGGCAAGCAGAAGGATTGCTTTGAAGTCAAGGTTAGACAGGGTTATATAGCAAGACCCCATGTCAAACAAACAAACAAACAAACAAACAAACAAACAAACAAAGGGCTGGGGATGTAGTTTAGTTGGTAGAGTGCTTACCTACTACCCTAGTTACTTTTTTATGCTGTGATAAAACACCATAACCAAGGCAACTTACAGAATAGTTTATTGGGGTTTACAGTTCAGGCAGTGAGTCTCGGACCATCATGGCAGGGAGCAAGACATGGAGGCGTGGCACTGGAGCAGCAGCTGAGAGCTTACACATTTTGCTGAAAGTGTGAGGCAAAAAGAACTAAAACCTCCATCTCCACCACCAGTAACACATCTCTTTCAACAAGGCCACACCTCTCAATCCTTCCCTAACAGTTCCGCCAACTGGAGACCAAGAGTCTATGGGAGCCAGTCTCATTAAAACCACACACCTACCATGCACAAAAACATGGGTTGATCTTCAACATCACATAAACTTATACCTATAATCCTAGCATTTAGAAGGGAGAGGCACTTGGGGTTTATGTGTGGCTAGTTCCCCAATGAAAATGCTGGCACTGAGACTGTAGTAAGCTTAAAAGATAGAAGACATCTCAAATATGGTGTTACCACTCCTTGCCCATACTTATCTTGTGGGAGAGTTCTCTTGGAAGCCTGCCTGCCTGCCTACCTCTGGTTTTCAGCCATGGAACTTTTTTCTTTGCTGATTTTTCTTCAAATCTATTCACTGAAATAAGTCACAGCTGTGATTATCACTATGCTAAGAACACTTAGCAAATCATCACACCTGGGAATGGCCTGGTAGGTTTCTTTTTTTCTTTTCTTTTTTCTTTTCTTTTCTTTCCTTTCCTTTCCCTTTCTTTCTTTCTTTCTTTCTTTCTTTCTTTCTTTCTTTCTTTCTTTCTTTCT
>NW_026592510.1:15298978-15311286 GCF_907164565.1 Psammomys obesus | reverse complement strand
TCTTTCTTTCTTTCTTTCTTTCTTTCTTTCTTTCTTTCTTTCTTTCTCAAGACAGGGGTTCTCTGTGTAGCCTTGACTCTCCTGGTCTCACTCTGTATACCAGGCTGGCCTGGAACTCAAAGAGATCCATCTGCCTCTGCCTCCCGAGTGCTGGGATTACAGGTGTGTGCCACTTCACCTGGCTTTATTGAGATTTTCTAAGTGATTATAGTTTGAATTATATTATGGTAATAAATAACAATAAAACAAATATAGCAATCTCACTTATGTTGTGATAATGTGATAAATTGGAGTTACTTGCTAAAAGTCTGAACATAAAAATAGCATTACACTGATACTGCGATGAAGATAAAGATGCTGATGCTGTGGTCAGTTTAGGTCATATGATAAAACATAGGAGGCAGAAAAACAGTATTATCTAACCTTGAACTTTTCTGAGCATTCTTTCAACATGAATACCCTTAAAATAACCATAAATAGGTATAAGATGGCCTGGAACCCCTGCACAGGGGCAGCCTATAGCAGTTCAGTATCTAAGTGGCCTCCATAGTAGTGGGGACAGGGACTGTCTCTGACATGAACTGATCGCCTGCTCTTTGATCACCTCCCCCTGAGGGGGAGCAGCCTTAGCAGGCCACAGAAGAAGACAATGCAGCCACTCCTGATGAGATCTGATAGACTAGGGTCAGAGGGAAGGGGAGGAGGACCTCCCTTTTCAGTGGACTGGGAGAGGGACATGGTGGGGAAGAGAGAGGGTAGGATTGGGAAGGGAGGAGGGAGGTACAGGGGGGATACAAAGTGAATAAACTGTAATTAATAAAAATAAAAATAATAAAAAATGAAAAATAAAAGAAAAACAAGCAAACAAACACAAACAATAAAAAGAATCAATAAAACAAAACAAAAAAAGATTTTATTTACAATAGAAGAGTTAGGATAGAATATGAATGTTCAGACCCTTCTGCTCAGTTTGCATCAATGAAAACCTTATGCAACTAGTCAGATATATTCTCAGATAGCTTCTGAGTGTGGAGAGGGTGAAGCACTGTGCTGTTCTTAGCCTTTGAGAAAAGAGACTTCAGCTACTTCCTGTGTTTAAGGATATGCAATGTTTTAATATCCTCAAGAGCTCATTTGAAGGCAAGGCAGGAGGACAGCAGAATGTACTTCCCTCTTTTCAAGGTTAAGTGCTCTTTCCTGACTGATCAACTAGAAAGTCTGTTTTTTGTGAGTCTCAGAAAAATAAAAAGTGGTCCAAGTTGCTTTTGAGGGGGTTATTTCATCTTCTTGCTTACCTAGGCCAAAGCTGTACATATCTATCAGACTGCTCTAACAGGGCCCTTCAGTTTTCAGTCACTTTCACTACTGCCTTCATATAAAATAGATGGTAATGTAACATAAAGCCTTGTGAATATTTTGATGAGGTTAAAGGCTCACATGTGTTGGGAGTCAAGTGCAGAGAAAGCCTCTGTACGATGTCTAGCTCTTGTTACTCGATGCGTGTGTTCCCGCAGATGCTGTTGGTGGCATCAGTGGTGAGGTGGCCTATGGATTTTGTGATGTCCTAAGGATATTAGAGTGCTTCAGAACCCTGGGAGTTGTCAGGAAGGACACTTTATCTCTAATGGAGAATCACACCTTAAAAAAAAAAAAAGACTCCTTCTGTGATTCAGACTCCAGCAGAGACAGAACCCTGTCGATGTTTTTCAAGCTGTGAAACTTTTTGTTCTGAGCTAAAGCTTATTGATAAAAATCATAAAATAAGAGGAACACAGTAATAATTTGCCAGAAATGAAGGTGACACATGCAGGCTTGAGCATTAGGAGGACCAGAGATTCAAGGGAACATTGCATCAGTAATCCTCCCCAACTTGTGCATGCTCTTGGTTGCAAAGGAATTCTGCATGACCAGTTGGAAAGAGGGAAAAGCCTTGCCTCTGTAGGCGAGGGTGAGCTGGAAATAAATGGTAGTTTGTCTGTGGAGCATCCAGAGGTGGTTGAGGGAGGCTGGCCAAGGAAAAGCCTCCCAGGCGGTAAGACTTTTAGTCGTGCACCTGGGCATCCATTTTGTGTGGAAACACAAGTAGTTTGAGGTTAAAATACACATAAATCCATGGGCAAATGTCTTGATGAGTTAGCCAGGAGCCTGGAAAGAAAAACGTTTTGTGGCTTAGAGGGGAGGTGACTGGGTAGAAATGTTAAGCTATACCAGAGAACACATGGCATGGAAAAGGCATGGGAAGCCCACAAGGCAAAATTACCTAGATAATTGGCTAGCAGCTAGCCTGTGTCATATTCTACTGCTGGCATGAAGAATGTGTGAATCTAGTGGCCAGGGTAGTAGAAATAAAGGCCATGCAAGGAAGAATCTTTGTGAGTTTGAACCTATTAGGAGTGTCTATCTGCCAGTAGCAGAGAGCAGGGAATGGGGTGCCTGCAATGGACTCCATTTTTCATGAAGAGTAGCTGTTTTTGTCAGCAATAGATAAGTGTGCTGAGAATGGGTTTTCCTTTTCCTGAATTCTGGGCCTCTAAAAGGACTCCTTTCTAAGAATTTGAGAAGGGCTTCCTGAATTCTGGGCCTCCAAAAGGACTCCATTCTAAGAACTTGAGAAGGGCTTAATTCACTAGCCTGGAGCCTATGTGCTAGACAAGGTTATCACAAAAGAGATTTGGGAGTGAAACCCATCACATGCCAGGCCAGCTAGCTTCCACATACTGGGACAGCCCATTGAAGGCTCAGCTCAAGGACCAGATCACAAACAGTACATGGAAGGGTTAGGACTCCACACAGGGGTGGGGGTGGGGCAAACTCCACGTGGGCCTTCTGAGAAATGACATGGTGGCAGGGTTGCTTCCCTTACAGATTAGACTTGGTCTGCAGTTTTGCTTTTCTTCTTTGGGCCCCATTCAAAGCTGGGAGCTTTTGGGGACACTAAGTGTATGGGCCCCAATTATGCTTGTAGGCATTGAATATGTTACCTTTGGGGACTGGCCCAGGAGGCATTGTGCTTCCTTGCACTGGGAGAGATGCAAAATGCAGTCATTAACCCTTACCTTGAAAACATACTCCAGCATCCACCTTACTCTCGGGATCTTTGAAATTTCATGGCTTTAAAAGTCCTGACTTTATCTGTTACGGTAAACTTTAGCATCTTAGCCCCCTTCTCACTCACATAATGCCACCAACATGTTTTGTGAGATATTTAGATGGTCTGGATCTCACTGGACTATGTTACGGCAAAGGGTTACAAGTCCATATAACCCTGAGGCGAAAGTATAATGTTATATCATTATCTACCACACATTTAAATTTCAACAGTTTCTGGTTCTTGTTTTCTAACCAGGGTAGAAAAGAACACGTTTGCAAAATCAGCAGTTGCCTAACATTTGTCTGAAACCATGTTACTATTTGCTGTCAAAGATATCAGAGTCAGCATAGCTGCTCTCAGCCTACTGAAGGGTTAGGCTTGCCTGTCTGCTTCCTGGCACACGACCTCCCCGTTGCACTCTCTTCTTTACTGTGTCTTTCTTCTGGACACATATTACACTATGGCTTTATGTCACATAACATTTGTTTATTGTTCCACTCCTTTACTTCAGTGAGAAAGTAGGTTCCACAGGGCAGGCATTTTGTCAGTGTTGTTCTTTGTCATGTCTTCAGCTCCTGGAACAAGGCTTGACATACACTGGAAATTCAATATAGACTTGTTAATAAATGAATACCGTTTTCTTGGTTTGTTTGTAAGGGATCATGAACTCCTGTCCTTCATTCATTGCTTGGAACTATGGTGAATTATTTATGCTGAAAGGCATTGTTTTACCTCAAAATATCAACCAGAAAAGTATATTGGCTTCTAACTTCTTTCTTCCAATTTTTGTTTTGCTTGAGAAAGAGTTTCAGTCTGTAGCTAAGGCTGGCCAGGAACTTAAAATCTTCATACCTTAGCCTCCCAGTTGCTGAGATTACAGATTACACCAAACTGCTTAACTCCTTTCTCTCTACAGTGTCTTAGTTACTTCAGCTAAATTAAATTTGCCAGAACCTTTGCTGGAACAGAATACAAAGGTACGATCTCAAAATGTTCTCTGGCTAATTCTGCCTCTCAGTACCAGCACCAGTCATCTCTTGCTACGGTTTAATCCAATTACTTTTTTTTTATTCTTCTTTGATACATTACATCACAACCATGCCCTCTCCTCCCTCCACTTCTTTCAGTGCCCTCCCCTCCTCCCCTCTCCCCCAGATCCACTTCTCCTCTATATCCCTTCAGAAAAAAAGCAGGCCTCCAACCAAACATGACAGAACAGGTTACAGTAAGACTAGGCACAAACCCTTATATCAAGGCCAGATAAGGTAAGCGAAAGGGTCTCAAGAGCAGGCAAAGCAGTCAAGGACACCCCTACTCCCACTGTTAGGAGTCCCACAAGATCACCACGCTACACAACCATAACATATATGCAGAGGACCTAGCTCGGGCCCACAGAGGTTCCATGATTGTCACTTCAGGGTTTGTGAGCCACTATGACTCCTGCTCAGTTGATTCTGTGTAATCCAGACTTTCTTAATCTGGAGCTGGTGAACCTCAGTGGTATCTATGGGTAGGTTTGGAAAGTTATTTTAGAACTACGCCAGAATAAAGTGCTTTTTTAAAAAAATTCATTTTATTTTGAAGGAACGGATTGTAGATTTCTGTAGATTTTTTTAAAGGAGGCCCGCCACTTTCCAAAGAGGTCACAGATTCCTCAAATGGCCAGGCCTGGTGGTACCTGTATGTGGGAGGGGAGACAGGTGGATCTCTGTGAGTTCCAAGTCAGCCTGGTCTAATATGGAGTTCTAAACCATCTAGAGCAAAATAATCAGGCTCTGTCCTAAAACAATTAATCCCTTAGTTGGATGGTAATGATGAACACCTCTAATCCCAGCACTCAGGAGGCAGAGGCAGGCAGATCTCTGAGTTCCCAGTGAGGTCTACAGAGAGAGTTCCAGGACAGCTAGGGCTACACGGAGAAACTTTGGTCTTGGAAAAAAAATCCTTAAATGGTTGGTTGCCACCAGTTTCTAGTTTTCTGTCTACTCTTTTAGGCCCCAAAGGTGAATTCAGGGCACAGGATAATTGATTAGACAAAAGTTCAGGACATGTAGAACCCTGATGTTTCCTGGATCTCCTCACAAGGGCCTTAACAACTCTGAAGAAATGTGTTTTCTATGAATGCTGCCTTGAATATTAAAACATAAAAAGTTTTTTTTAATTTTAGTTATCTATTATGCACCTTCCATCCACCTCCAGTCCTTTGGACTGTAATCCACCATACCTGTTATATAGATTTAAGCACATCTATGCAGCCATTTATCCACCTACCATCCATTTTTCTGTTCATCTTCACATCAGCTCTCCTCAGTACAAACCACAATCCATGCAAAGAAAACCTTTCTCAAATGATGGAGGTCCATTCTGCTTATCCTCCTATTCCCATGCCTTTTATGTAACACCATTTTTTGGTTTGTTTTGCTTTGCTGTGTTTTTTATTATTTAAAACAATTTCTAACTTTAAATATATTTTGTTATAGTCTCTTCCCCTCCTCCAAGTCCTTCTGTATACTCTCCAATTCCCTATGCACCCAACTTTAAGTTCTTTATCAATGAACAAACAAAAGTATATGACAACAAACCCCTTAAAACCAAGAAACAAAATAAAACACCACACACACACACACACACACACACAACAACAACAACAACAACAACAAACGGTAATAAAAGTGTGTATACGCACACACAGAAAACAACTGCTTGGAGTGGTTGATATATCCAGTGTCATTGTTTTTGTAAAAACTGATTTTTCTTCTCCAAGCAAGTATAAATGATAATTTGATTGCTAACCTGTATTCTAGTGGCTAGGTTTTCATTCATTCATTTGTATAAAAAAATATAACAAAATAAAATACAACATGAAGCAAAAACTATCACATTGAAGTTGGACAAGACAAACCAAGAGAAGAAAAAGAGCTCAAGAGAAGGCACAAGAGTTAAAAATCCATGTGTTCACACACTGGGGAATCCCATAAAAACAGTAAACTGGAAGCCATCTACACGGAGGACCTGGTGTAGACCTGTGCAGGCCCTGTGCATGTTAGCTCATTCTCTGTGAGTTCATAGGAGCTTTGCTCTGTTGACTTAGCCGGCCTTGTTTTCTTGTTGCTGTCTATCCCCACTGGCTCTTATATTCTTTCTGCCTCTTCTTTTATGAGGTTCCCTGAGTGCTGAGGGGAGGGATTTTATGGCAACATCCCATTTTAGGCTGAGTGTTTCAAGGTCTCTCATCCTCTGTGCAATGTCTGGCTCTGGGTCTCTACATGTGCCCCATAAGCTGCAGGTGGAAGCGTCTCTGATGATGTCTGAACCATGATTAAATTCTCCGTTGATCTGTTGACCTCACTTTGTTTTTCTTTTTCTTTCTTTTTTTTTTTCTGGGTTTTCTTTGTTTTTCAAGACAGTGTTTCTCTGTGTAGCCTTGACTGTCCTGGACTGGCTTTGTAGACCATGCTGTCCTCAAACTCACAGAGACCCGTCTCCCTCTGCTTCCCCAAATGCTGGGACCTGCGCCAGACTGAGCTCACTTTCTTCCATGTTGTTTATGCAGTGCTGGTCCATGCTGTGTGTTGAGAAGAGCACTTCCGGCAACAGCTTCAAACATTGTTTCACATGCCTTTGATGTTGATTAATATTCACTGGGGGAAGCAAAAAGAAAACAGTTTGTGTTTCCTATTGAAATTTCCTGTTTAATGAAATAATATTGATACAATAATCCTGAGGCTCAGAAGCTGGAAACAACCCAGATGCCTCTCAACTGAGGAATGGATACAGAAATTTGTGGTACATCTACACGATGGAGTATTACTCAGCAATAAAAATCAAGGAAATCATGACATTTGCAGGTAAATGGTGGGAACTGGAAAAGATCATCCTGAGTGAGGTATCCCAGAAGCAGAAAGACACACACGGTATATGCTCACTCATAAGTGGATATCAGACATACAATATAGGATAAACCTTGTAAAATCTGTACACCTAAAGAAACTAATCAAGAAGGAGGACTCTGGCTAAAATGCTTAATCCCCATTCAGAAAAGAGAATGGACATCAGAAGAAGGAGAAAACATGGAACAGGACAAGAGCCTGCCACAGAGAGCCTCTGAAAGGTTCTACCCTGCAGGGTATCAAAGCTGATACTGAGACTTATGGCCAACCCTTGGGCAGAGTGCGGGGAATCTTATGAAAGAAGTGGGAGATAGTAAGTCCTGGAGAGGACAGGAGCTCCACAAGGAGAGCAACAGAACCAAAAAATCTGGGCACAGAGGTCTTTTCTGAAACTGATGCTTCAACCAAGGACCATTGATTGATATAACCTAGAACCCGTGCACAGACATAGCCCATGGCAGTTCAGTGTCTAAGAGGGTTCCCCATTAATAGGAACAAGGGCTGTCTCTGACATGAACTCATGGGCTGGCTCTTTGATCACCTCCCCCTGTGGGGGGAGCAGCCTTACCAGGCCACAGGGGAAGACAGTGCAGCCACTCCTGATGAGACCTGACAGACTAGGATCAGAAGGAAGGAGAGGAAGACCTCCTCTATCAGTGGACTTGGGGAAGGGCATGTGTGGAGAAGGGGGAGGGAGGGTAGGATTAGGAGGGCAGGAGGGAGGGAACCACATGGGGGATACAAAGTGAATAAAGGTAATTAATAAAAATGAAAATAAAAAATATTCGAAAAAGAAAAAAAAATTGGAGGCTGTAAGACAATTGATGAAACAGATGAATAAATCTAAACTTTAAATTTACCAAAAGAAAAAAGAAAAAAAAATCCTGAGGCTCCATGTGCAAGCATTTAAAAATAACCAAGGAGACTCAAGAGATGGGCTACATAGGAAGTTCCATGCCTGTCCAAGCTACTTACTGTCCCTAAACAAAACAAAAACGTAAAACAGGGGAAAAAATAAGCAACAACAACTCCAAATCAACAAAACAAAACCCAAACAAACAAAACCAAACCCCTCCACATTTCCCATTTTCATTGCACTAAGATTAAACATTCAGTCAGTGGTTGCATGTGTAGCTCAGTGTGAAATACTTGCCTGGAATTTTGAAGGCCTTAGTTTCAATCTTAGTCACACACACACACACACACACACACACACACACACACACACACACACATCAGTGCAAATCAATTCTAGTTTTGCCTAGAGGTAATCACTAGTGACATTTGGGTGATTTATCTCGAAACTCTACTCTACACCCACACACAACCATCTGCACTTGATTTTCTAAAAATGAGATTCTATTGTGCATGCTGTTTTAGAATCTGACTTTCTACTTAATATCTCTTGGGTGTCTCACTAAATGTGCATTTACCCCGTGAGTCAATGACAACAGAGAATCTGTATGGAGGTTGGGAGGTCTTCCCAACTGTACAAAGTGCTGAGTGAGCTGCTTTGAAGACATATCCATGAGGACTCTTTTGATATTGTCTAGATATAGGTCTGGCTTCCTGAAACAAACCAAACAAACAACAAACAAAAAAGCCAACAGATGAGTGGGGTAATCTCTAAGATTAATCTCTAAGAGGGTTTCCCTCTGTCTAAGAATCTAATTATGGCAGATATCCCTAAGTTTTAACATGGTTTTCTTGCTTTTGCATAAATACATCTTGCATAGATTAGATAAAAAAAATACTCATACCTTCAAGGTTCAAAATAACTGGAATGAACAGAAGTGAGGCTCAAACCTTTAGAAATCTGTAAAGATTCATTTGATAGCATGTTTTAATACTAAGTTATTTTAGCTGTTAAATTTTGCCTAGCTTAAAGCTAATACTGTCAGAAAAATTTATTCAATTAATATTCTTCATCAGCAAAGCTTATCTGAACCCTCTTGAGAATAATGCTTCTCATGAACAATTTGCAGGTTTAACAATTCATTTTATCTTTGTTAAAAAAATGAAACAATGAGAGCTGTTCTTACAGAAAAATCTTGATAATAAACAGTCATTTGCTTTTCTGCCCATACTAAGGGACATTATTCAAAACAATGCCTGTGCTCTATAAAACTCTTGTCACGGAAGACAGAGAAGTCCTGACAAGCTAGTCTAGACTAGAAGGAATGAAGGGACATGACAAATGTCACACACAACTCTTGGTTGGATCCTGAGTTCTGGAGTGGGGCATGGCTGAGGCCATTGATGAAGTCTGAATGTGGATTTGTGTGCTGAATTTGGTACTGTGTTAGGCTGTGTCATAAAGTCCCTGTTCCCAGGAGATGCACACTGAGGTATTTAGGTACTAAAGGGAATGGCATCTGTCATTTATTTTACCGTGATTCAGACAAAACGTATCTAAATCTATAAAAAAGTAAAACATATAAAAATGTGGCAAAGTATTGACAGTTGATGCATGGGTGAAGGGTTTTTAACTCTATTCTTAGAATACCTGTAGGCTTAAAATGATGCCAAAGTGAAAAAGGAAATCTTTGTCTAATGGCATAGGCCTCTAATGGCTGCTGACTACTCCCCGGAAACTGAGGCACAAGTCCCAACCTCAAGGCCTTCCTGGGCAACTTAATGAAACTCTCTTACAATTGAAGTGACTATGACTAAATAAAGAGCCTGGGGACATATATCAGAGATAGCTCAGTGATCTCAGGCATAGAGTACTTGTCTTGTACTCACTCCAATAGTGCAAAAAAAAAATGAGACACACAGAGAAAGAGAGAGGAGGAGAGAGAGAGAGAGAGAGAGAGAGAGAGAGAGAGAAGAAAGGAATGAAAATGAAAAAAGGCTTAGTATTTTTTTTCAAGTGGTACATGATGGTACTATATCAAAGATACACCTCTAAAATGTCAATCAAATATGACATCAGGCCTAGTCTTCGAATTATGTCTCTTGTATATCAAATTTTCTTCAAAAGAGAATGAAGCAAAAGAAAAAAGAATGTTCAAGAGAAAAAGAAGTAACTTGTAACAGTTTTAAATGTGGAAAATTTAACATATAGAAAGATACGTATAGTGACTAGTAGTATCAAGGCTCATCCATTCACAACCTGGAGTTAGCAAATGTCAGCAAATTGCTACAGATGTTTCATTTATTGTTTTGTGCTAATGTTCTTTACAATAAGGCCACCAGGACACTCTTAACTATTGTACCATGGTAAAGCCTGACTAAGTTAACAGTAATCCCTTACTGGCACCTAATTCTTGGTCCATGTTCAAGTATTCTCACTTGATCCCAAATGTGTCATTCATTGAGGGGTTGGAATCAGGAAGCAAAGAGCACTTTGTTTTTATTCGTTTTTATTCTTTCTCATTATTCCTGCAGCCCCTCCCACTCTCTTCCCTCCTTCTTGCTCTTAACAGAGGATAATCTGGAGTGGGTTGAGACAGTTAACAAGAAATAAGTCTTTGCCATATAGGTTAATTATACCAAAATACACTTAATTAAAAAACTAAGGATGGTTTTCTCCTCAGGAATGAGCTGAATGAAGTTTTGGATAGTGTTACTGATAAATGTGCTTGATGTGGTGATATGAGCTATTTCAAGGCAAGTTAAAGTGTATAAATGCAGGTTTGTTGGCTGCCATTCAGGGGGTGGGGCAGAGAGAGAGAGAAGGAAGAGAGGGGGGAACCAAAATGTCTGGCTTATATAGTGAAAAGTCTCCGGGGAAGGAGCAGCCCTGCCCCTGGGTTGGGGAGTTCAGAGTTTGCCAGCCACACCCTGAAGCTCTTAGCGACTGAGGGATGCTGGGAGAACCTGCAGGTCAGGTCCACCTTGGTTGAATAGGCACTTCAGCAGTTTGTCTGGGACAATAGTTAGCCCAATAGTTAGCTATCACCAGGGTCCTCATTGCTCTCATTGTGCGACAGTATGGATGGTCCTTCCATAAATTCCACAAAGTGCCTGGCTTGTGTGGGTATTCTTTTTACTAACACAAACACACAGTTACGAGGGCGCTTAAGTTAGCACTATTATTTTTTTGTTTGGCAGAAGGAATGACCGAACTTGAGAGTTAGCACAAGATATTACATCTAAATAATCCTAAAAGTAAGAGAGCAAGCATCCTGTTGAAAGCCACTTCACCCTTGTCTTCTTGTTTTCCCCTTAAAATTCAAGCATCAAATTGAAACTAGTTCTAAAACTTTAAAAACTTGAGCTCGGGGAAGGTGGGGGACTAGAGAGATGGTTCAGCCGTTAAAGGCTAGGCTCACAACCAAAAAAGCCAAGATAGGCAGAGAGAGTCAATCCTCTGAGCTGTGTATGCTGCTGCCCACTATGGAACGGGGGGGGGCACGGAACAGGCCCTCAGCAGGCAACCTGTTGGCGCAAAGAACCCAGTCTCCAACCTCTAATCCCCACCTCTGTGCGTCAGCAACGCTGCAGTGCTCGCAGTGAGCAACTGTGTTGATGACAGTGTAATTTCCTGTGTAAATGAAAGTACGTCAGGGTCCCACGTCACACGATGACCCCAAGAGGCCCCAGTCCGTGGCTCTGTCTGAGCAGTATGGTCTAGGAGAAATGACCATTCGGCAGGATTCCCCTCCTTAGCATAATGTCCAGCTTACTGTTTTGTACGGTCTGTCAATCTTGAACCGCTCAGCTGCCCACACCTTACTGAGACCTCTGTGCTTCCCGGAAAGGAAATCAAGGTCAGAGACACCAACATCGGCCTCACTACAGCCAAGTGTCCTTTAACTGGAGATCACGTGCAGTTTGTTTGTTTGCTGGTTTTTTGATTTTTGTTTTGTTTTCTCTTGCTGTGCAGGAAGTGGTTAACAGGCAAGATTCCCTGGGTTCATGCTGCTGACTGTACACTCTTCCAGATATAAAATAGCTCTTTTGCCTTAGTTCTCTTAGTGACACCTACTTCCTAAGGATGGTGTGGGAACCAACAGACTCTGTACCTACTGTGACACACACACACACACACACACACACACACACACACACCGAACAGTGCCTGGCTCGTAGCGGCAACGTATGTGCCACTATTTATTTGCAGGTTTTGTGCTCAGCAGGAGTGTGAGGCCCCAAGACAACAAGGGCAAGCAGTCTCCTCTTGAGGTGAAGATTCTCTAGCTCCTAAAGTGAGGCATTTAATCTTTGTTCAACTCCAGGTGTCACATGTGGCTTTTGCTATTGTGTGATTGGGGGAGGGAGCAGAGTGTGGTTCCAGGACTACACTGGGTAGCTTGGTAGGTCATCTATCTGTCTATCTATCTATCTATCTATCTATCTATCTATCTATCTATCTATCTATC
>NW_026592510.1:15242063-15298968 GCF_907164565.1 Psammomys obesus | reverse complement strand
ATCTATCTATCTATCTATCTATCTATCTATCTATCTATCTATCTATCATCTATGTATATATCTATGTATTTATGTATCTATCATTTATCTATCATCTTTGTATCTATGTATCTATCATCTAGCTGACTATGTCTATCTATCTGTCTGTCTGTCTGTCTATCTGCATGTAGTGTGTTGAAGCCTTGGGGAATGATTTGCTTTCATTCTATTGATTTACGTATGGCAAAACTGAAGCATGAAGGAATTGATAACATCGTCTAAACTGAAGGAATGAGTTAATAGATGCATCACAATTTGAACTTGAACTTCTTAGGCTTCATTCCTTTGTTTAATAGACAATCGGAGATGGTACCTGTGTCATCAGTGGTGCAGATCTGTAGAAAACATAGCAAGTAAATGACACAGAACCAAGTTTTGCATCCCTTTGTCTCCTAGTTTGTGTCACTTCTGCAATCAGCTGCATAAATCAAGGTTGATAACTGGTAGTTGCAGTGACTCTTCATATACTTGAAGATCCTTTTCCAGCTGCTAGTGTGATAAAGCCTTCTCGCTCTCCTGGCTTTCCTTGCAAAGACAGTTGTTTTTTTTTAACATTGCGGACAACCTAAAGTTGATGAGGAAAACGAGTCTTACTTTCTCTGGGTTTCAGTTTATCTGTGAAATGAGGACAGGTACCCCCAACAGGTGATTAAGAATTTAGATATCATGCTATTTGTTAGAGACAGAGTAGTCATGGTATGTCTTTTAGTGTGCATAAATATATTAGCTAGCTTTAACTGGTCACTTCTCTTTATCATGTTGATTACCAATTTTCTGCTCTGTGGGCTGAGAGTCATTATTTGTGTTTTCCAGAAGATTAGTTTGGAGACATGCAGAGGTTGAGTAGCTCCTCCAGAGTCACACAGCTAGTCCTCAGTGGAGTCAATACGGGACTTGAGCCATGGGATGGAAGGTGGCTATTTTTCTATTAAAGTGGGGCTGAAAAGGAGAGAGGAGTCACACGGGCCAGAAAGTTAAGGGTACTCAGGAGACTAAACTTGAGTATGACCTTTGCCAAGTCTCACTATGCTTTTAAGTATAGTGCATTTTGAAATCTAGTTTCCCAGCTCCTCAGCATGCCTGACCTCACAGGGGCTTCCTTGTGGCCTCTTTGCTGGACACAATCCATCAGCCCCTACTCACATGAGCTGGCTCTTTGCACCTCACTCTATAGTTCTTGGCAGCAAAAATGAGTATTTTCTTCTCCAACACATCCACTGCTGGTTTCTTCCACGGGTTCAAGTTACAGCATGCAAACATATTTTTTCACTTATGTGTACTTTTGTTGGTATAGTTTAGTTTCTAGCTATTCATCACTTTAAGTCAGTGTGCTAAACAGGCAAAGCATAGTTTCAACTCAAGTTAAAAAAAGGGACACATCTAAAGCTTTAGCAAATCAACATGAAGGGACAACAATATGGTTGAGTGACTGTGTTTGTCTGGGTTCAATCCTCAGCACTGCATAAAAAAAAAAAAGAAAAGAAAAGAATAGTCGAAGATAAAGAGAGCAAGGGATATGGACAGAGAGTAAGCATAAGGGAACTACAGCTGACTTGTGAGAAAATACACTCAACCACGCTACTAAAAAGCTATGTCTTGAGATTATGATATCGATTGTTTCTATTGAAACATAGAAATATACTCTATACTTACTAATATATTTTTGTGTGTCTGATGAAGGGATGGAACATAGGATTTTTATTTAATTCCCTTGGTAAAATACACTGGCATGGCATCTGTGAGGGACTGTGTGACAATGGCCTTTTCAAAAATCACAAGGAATTGCTTTGTTTAGGTCAGAGTTTCTTAACATAGGTATTACTGGAAGTTTGGAGCAGTCTTTGCCTCATTCTGTGGGCTGGGGGATGTTTAGGATTTTTTGCCTGGTCTGTACCCACTAAACACCAACCGCACTTTACCCCGAAACCCATGAGTGCAAATATTAAATGTGCTTTCAGATATTGACAAATACCAAGATCACCTTGTTTAAGATGTCCTGATTAATTTGGGAATGGAGTCTTATGCATGTAATCTCAGCATGTGGGAGGCTGAGGCAGGGGAATGGAGAGTTTGAGACAGCCTAGGCTACAGAGCAAGACCAACTCTAAAGAGAAAGAACATGAAAGTATGTGTTCGGTTTGTTGTTAGTTTTCTTGGATTCAGCGGCTATGTTTCCGAGTGGCTTCTTTAATGGCTGATTTATTCAATAGGGTAGGTAGGACTAGGCTCAGCTGAGATAATGAGATGGCTGCACTTTCTCTTTCTGATACCCACACTGATATCCAATTAGATCAGCACGTCCTCCTAAAATTCTCCCAGTGCATGGAGGCACAGTGCATGGAGAAATGACAGGTTAAAGTCAGGGGATGGAGACATGGTTCAGCTGACCAAATGCTTAGCAACCACAAGAAAATCTGAGTCCCATCTTCACCACTGCTTGAACTGAGGTGTGGTTCTGCACACCTGGAATCTCAGCACCCAGGAGTTAGAGGCAAGAGGATTAGATCAAGGTCATTTTAGTTTATATGTGATTTTAAAAGACAATACAGATGGGAGATCCTGTCAAACACACAAAAAACTAGCCTTTCCCCCCTCTCATTTTCCTCTCTCTCTCTCTCTCTCTCTCTCTCTCTCTCTGTGTGTGTGTGTGTGTGTGTGTTTACAGAGGAATGTGGGTCCTCACGGAGGCCAGGAGGGGGTGTCAGATCACTTGGATCTGGTGTTACAGACCATTGGGAGTAGCCCAATGTGAGTGCTGGAAACTAAATTCAGTTCCCCTGGCAGGGCAGCAAGTCCTCTTAACTGCTGAGTCATCCCTCCAGTCCCGATTTTTAGCCTCCTTCCGCACACATGGCCTCTCAGTCCTGTCCTTTCTGGCAGAATGTGTTCTGGGCTTCGAGTGACATAGAATCCTTCCTGGCATTCATGCATTTATTGCTATTTTTCAACTAAGCAGCATTTCTACATTTTTACACAGAGTGAAACACTGTCTAAAAAAATAATTGCACATATATGACTTCCTTTGATATACTGTGGTATCTGGGTAGAAGTCAGTCAGCTGAAACAGAAGTTAGGCCTTACCCAGGTGCGCGGTGTTTGCAGCCTCAGTCTATCGCTTTTTACCAACACCACTTGTTTTTCTTGTCAGAATTCTCCTTTGCAGGGTAGTTAACTTCCTTTAGATCTCAGCTTAACTATCACATTTTGGGAGAGGCATTCCCTGTCCATGTTATCACAAATTCTCCTCCCCCTACCAAGCCTGGTCTCTGTGCAAATGTTCTCCTTCTAGAATGTATGTGACAGAGGAAGATATGTGTCCAGTCCAGAGCTGATGGGAAAGAGAGCTCACAAAAATGGGAATGCCAGACAGTATCTGGGAAGTGTAAATAAAATGCATTGACTTTTTTTCAATTAAAGGGTCAAAGAAGACAAAACTCCATTAAAAGGAAACCTCGAAGAAGTTACTTGGCAGAGACTTAAATTCTTCCAAGGTCTGCATTTCTTGAAATCAAAGTACATGCTCGAGTTTCATTTCTCCCTAGAAACCGCGTTGCTCTGTACTAGCCAACAGTGTAAGCATGTGAGTCCGAGCTCTGGCCACTCAGAGTGAGGTACAGCACCCTCTTGGTTTAAAAATAAAAACCTAAGGGTAGTCACCGAGTGTGCTTGTTCACTGGTTTAGCACAGTTATGCACCCTTCTGCAGAAGCAAAACTTTTTGCCTGGCTGAAAAAACTTTGTTCACTTGGTTATTTCCTTGAAGCCCCGGATTATTTCTTACAAACACAACTTCCGTATTACTCAATCCTCAACAATTTTTATTTACTTTGAAGAGTTTTTCACATGTGGTGCCACTGCCATTATTTGAATGAGAAATAATCCCCGAAGTCTTAGATAATTGCACACTTGGTCTCAGACTGGTCTCTTAGATAATCCACACTGGTGGATGTTCAGGTGGCCCAGTCTTGCAGGAGGAAGTGTGTGGGTTTTGAGATTAAAAGCTTTGTGGCTCTTGCAGTTTGTTCTCTGCCTCAAGATCGGGGGGGGGGGGGGGGGGGAGAGGATGTAGCCTGTCAGCTCCCTGTTCTGGCTGACATTCTTAATGCCTGCCTGCTGATACGTTCCACTGCCATTATGGACTGCAACCCTCTGCAACAGTAAACCAAAATAAACTCTTCTTTCTTTACGTTTCCTTGGCTGTGGAGTTTGAAGTTTAATCCCAGCAACAGGAAAATAACTAATAACAGCTCCCTCTCCCACCAAGTGCTAGGGATGGAGTCCTGCATGTGCGCGTTCTCAGCAAGAGCTTGCCCAATGAGCTGTGGACTCAGCCCAGTTTGCTTTTATCAGGAGGAGGGACCCTGCCCTACTTTGCTTCTTTGGTGCTGTTTTAAAATATTGACCAGATGCAACTTGTGGGAAAAAAGGTTTTATTTCATTTTACGGGTTATAGGGAAGTCAGGGCAGGAGTTCAAGGCAGAAACCTGGAAGAAGAAACTGGAGCAGAGACCATGGACCATAGCTGCTTACTTGCTTGCTCTTTGATGTGCTCAGCTTGATCTCTTATGTAACTCACAACCATCTGGCCAGAGCTGGCTGGACCCTCCCACATCAATCATTCATTAATCAAGAAAATTCCTATGGACAGGTCAATAGACTGATCTAATGGAGAGAAGTTTCTCTCGTCTCAGGTGAATTTAGCTTGTGCCAAGTAGACAAAGGCTAACTAGTAAATCCCTATAAAAATGTAGTGGTTTTGTGGTTCCTTTTATCTCCTGGAATCTACCAGTGTTTAGTATAGGAGGAAACAGAAATGATTGCTGAATGACTAACTGGGCTATGTCTGAATGTTCTGAGTGGTGTTTAGCTCATCTATAAAAGAGCTGGTAACAATGTGACAACACAAAAGTTTAGATTAATGATGTAGCTTTTTTTTTTTTTTTTTTTTTGACAGGTTTTCTCTCTAGCCCTGGCAGTCCTGAAATTGGCTCTGTAGAGCAGGTTGGCTTGACACTCAGATCTGCCTACCTCTGCCTCCTTAGTTCTGGGATTAAAGGTATATGCTACCATGTCCAGCTGCACATAGCAAATTCATATATCCAAATAGAATACAAAACCAGATGTTTCCACTTCTGTCATAAATGGCATTTTTCTTTTCTTTTCTTTTCTTTTCTTTTTTTCTTTCTTTCTTCTTTTGGAATAGGGAACATTTGACAGTTTTGTTAGTTTGTTAATATTATTTAAGTAATTTGTATCTGGATTTATTGAGGCATAACTGAAATATAAAAATAGTGTATATTGAAAGCACATATGAGATGGATTGGTACACATGGACCTCAGGTAAGTGCTACCATCAGCATATCCTTTAACACAAATAGTAGACTAGTGACCTTGACTATCTTTTAAAATAGTTTCATGTTCATTTTTTTTCCAGAGAAAAATGCAGAAAAGTAATTTAAAATTGTGGAATTTAACTAGAGTGGTAACTTAAAATTTTTTGTTAACTGTCATTCTTCAAGTCAGGGTGAGCTTATAATTCCTGGAGAACTCTTTTTCCCTCCCAAAGGGCTTGGTCAGGTTGAGGGAATCCAGTATGACTTTTGCATTTAAATTGGTTTTCGGTAATAACTTTGGGGAACATGGAGAACCTTTGTGTAATACATTTTGAGGTAATTTTGATAGTGACACATTACTGGAAATTACACATTTCCCTTCTAATTATGCAGGATTCTTAACCTTTCTAGGCAGAGTGGATTTATTATTTTATTTATTTATTTATTTTTCTGGGTGCCTGGAAGGAAGGAAGAAATAAAATGATAACACATGATTCAGGTTATTGGCTTTATTTCAGGTTGAGATTTATGCGCTGGGTTACTTTTCTTTTGGTTGCTATGACAAAACTCCTGGGGTTACTTGTAAAGAAAGGGAGTCACAGTTTTGGAAGCTGCTGAAGGGCTTGGTGGAGGAGGCAACATAAGGCAGGAGCTCTTGCTGGAGGCCACAGGATGAGACAGGAAACCCCAGACTCGGGGGCACTAGTCTTAGTTTCTAAACTTTATAAAGACTCGTTCCCTAGCTAACCTCAGTTTGGATGGGAAAGAACTACATTAAATACACTAATTTAGATCCTCCACTGTTACTATAGCATATGTGTGAGTATATATATGTATATACATATATATGTATATATATACATACACATGTAGATGTGTGTATATACATACACACATGTTTCTCTATATACATATATGTATGTATATATAACTCTATTCTTACACAAATTCATTGTTTTATTAGAAATTTCTCAGTATACTGTATATATATATATGAGCATATTGAAGAGATGCCATAGTTCTTAGGTCTTTTTTTCTCTTTACAGATATCATTAAATTACATAGCAAACAGGAATGATGAAGTTGTATGCATTTTAGGCATCTCTGATGGAAAAGTTCAATCCAAATTAAGCTACAGAAGCAACTTCATTCAGGTGGAGTGACCTGAAACAACCCATAACCATCCTCAAGGGCAGTCCTCAACTGTGAAATGAGGGTCAGTGAGAGATGTCCTTTCCAGATGCTTAGGTCTGCGTGCCCGCAGCAAAGAGTAACACTCCTCTAAAAGTGACTGTGAAGGCATGCAAGAAGTGACCGTGAAGGCATGCAAGAGAAAAGAAACTAGAGAAAAGAAAGGAAAATCTAGTCATTTGAAAAGGTTTTATGGGGCTTGGAGAGACGGTTCATCGTATGGAAACATACTTGCTGACAGCCGGAGGACCTGCCTTCTGATCCCCAGCACTCATGTTAGGAGCCAGGTGCGGTTGTGTGGCTGTAACAGCAGTGCTGGGAGGCGGAGACTCGAGGAACACAGGGGCTTGCTGGCTGGCCAGTCTAGCCAATCAGCGAGCTCCAGGTTCAGTGAAAGCTCCAAAGATCCCTTCTGGACTCCAAGTGTGCACATTTGCGTCCACCTAAACACATTTGATACAGCATGCCCTCTCTGACTACCACAACCACAACAAAATATTTTGTGTGCCGTTTTTTTACATGCTGTGTGAGGTTAAGTTTTCCTCAGAGTAGGAAATCCTGTTTGTTTGCCTGTTTTTGTCTCTCTCTCTCTCTCTCTTTTTAATGATAAATAGATTTAATTTAACTCCTATTCATCAAATAGAATTTGGAGGTTTGAAATGAATACATACATGTTTTTCCTTTTTGTGGAAAGACTGTGTCAGAGTTTTAATCACTCTAGAGATTTCTTACATCATAAGTTAGGGCAAATGGCCAACAAGCTTGACAGGAAGCAAGCAGCCTTCATGAGGAGCCAATAAACTGTGAGGATGTAGTTGGCTGGACACAAGGAAATAACTAAAGAAAAGATGATCTGTAGGCACACAGTTGGGCCCTGGTGGGGAAAGGTCACACTAACATTCTGTAATGTTATTGCATGCAGTAAATGGAGAGGGGGGGATGCTTCTAAAACTTGTAATTAAGGTGTGGATGGGAAATGGCCCATCAACACCTTTCTTATGAGTCATTTCCACACCCATGTACTGGCGGTAACAGGAACAAGGATGACCAGGACAACACAAATTTAGAACGCTCATTCTGACCTTCCTGGTGAAAGCTGTTCGAAGGAACTAAGTTCTAACAGGCTGGAGGAAAGGTGCAAAAGAAAGAGTGGATGAAAGTGAAGTAGTGGTCTGTCTTCAAGGTTTAAAGCTGGGAACTGCAAAACAGTGGCAGCGATGGACATGCCGAACATAGGTGCCCAAATCTGCTCCCTGTCTCGACATGAGGTACCCTCCTTTCTTTCAGGGGCAACTCCATTTTCAACCACCTGGCAGGCAGCATCACTCATTGAGCCCTGTAATCGGAGGCCGTAGAAATGAATAAAGGTCAGTCATGATTCTTGGAGGCTTTAGGTGTCCAGCCCACCAACTGTGAGCAGTGGGCAGGATGGGACCAGTTGGGTTGAGACTTATGAGGCATCAGAGTAGGAAGATAAGGGCCATAGCAAGCATGTGAGTGAGTCATTGGTACTGAGGGGAAGCCAGAGCTGACCCTTGTATGGTTCACCTTAAGAAGGGGACATTTGCTAGTCATCAGGAGAAGAAATGGCAACTGTGGTAGTGATCAGAGCTACCAAGTTATGGAAGGTGAAGGTTGGTATTTCAGAGAGATAAGGAAAGAGTTCATCACACACACACATACACAGAGAGAGAGAGAGAAGGGAGAGAGAGAGAGGGAGGCCAGAAACTTGAGAAATGAAGCATGTTTAGAGAGTGGGTGCCACTTCTTAACATTAGAATACTCTAACTTCATGTGGGCAGTGTTTTTTATTTATCTGTGCCCTTCAGGTATGACCTGGGTTCCAAGAGCAGCCAGTTTTCTGTACCCCATCCCTAAAAAGTCACAGTGAAAGTGATCTGATTTAATATTCCAGTTTAGCCTAATCATGGGGAGCCAAAGAGGAGAAAAATCATAGATACCAGTAGCAGAAATTGATGGGACTTTATGAGTGACATAGTTAAGCTGTTTACAGTATCACTGTGTTTAGTTCTTACAATGACTCTGCCAGCTAGGTACCATTACTGTTATAAATGCAAATATGCAACCCACAGAGGTTGGGCCTCTTGTTCAGAGTTATAGTAGTGAGCTGTGGACATTGATTCTAACCCAGGCAATCTGAATAGAGAATCTTAACTCTCAGACAACAGTCTTTCCTGCCTGAAGATGGTGAAGGCATAGTCATGACAGCCGTGGGAGTAGGGACATGCTCTGAGCATCTCTTCCTGATGCTTTGAACATAGCAGGGAGGACATCAAATATCAGAATGGGCCAAGTCCAACGGCTGTTCCAGAAGAGTGTCCAAACTCCTGCCTATTTAGACCCAGTCATTTTGCTGGGCCATGCTAGCCAGGAAGCTTCCAATGGTGTTTGTGGTGGGCATGGGGAGCTCCTCCTTTCCCACCTGCTTCTGGGCCTCTCCAACTACAGGTGCCTCCTGGTGGACAGGCCTAAAGGACATCCTGCCACTCTGTATCACAGCCTCCTTACCTAGGAACCATTACTGACATCTTTGCTGTGTGCTCCCACTCTGTTTCCTTTGTAGCTTCTTTCTTATCAGTTTCTTTTGGTTTTCCATGTTCCAGATGAACATCTAAAGCAAAGTATATAAAATTCTCAAAGGTAGCCGATGGGGGAAAAAAAAGTCCAAATACCCCTCGTTAATAGACTTTAGTTTTTAAGTGTAGTTTTATTTTCACATGAAAACTGAGAGGCGTTCCATCTCCCTAGCCTCCTCCACTCTTAGCATCCATTTCCCTCTGTTTGGCAAGGAATACAGATGGAGGAAGAGCTCTATATGATCAAAGTCTCTATTAAAATAGTTTATGTGGATTTGTATTGACTATTTTTAGCTGCGGAGTAGCTGCCTGGCTTAATTCTACTACACTTCTGCACAAGCTATTTAAACATTCCGGGTTCGCCATCACATCTCTAAAATTGGCGCAATAACTTTCAGGAGGATTTATATAACATTATCTGACCTCCAAGTGAAGTGCCTGGTGATTAATAAGGATTCAGAAGAGAGTCATTTTCTATGAATTTGGCACAAGTCAGGGTACAGGGTGCATCAGAACTGCATTGCCACAAACTAGTAGATCAGAACAACAAATGGAGTCCTCTATTTCTAGAGATCTGACATTCGAACTCAATTTCACTGATTTAGTCAGCTTCTAGTGAGATTTCTTCCTGGACCCTTCCTAGACACTATTTCCACACCTGGTAGGTTCCAGGATTAGAATCTTGAA
Source organism: Psammomys obesus (assembly GCF_907164565.1). Classification (NCBI taxonomy): domain Eukaryota; kingdom Metazoa; phylum Chordata; class Mammalia; order Rodentia; family Muridae; genus Psammomys; species Psammomys obesus. Next base: position 15,289,122 of record NW_026592510.1, on the reverse strand, counting down.
ACAGAGGGGTCCTTACATGTGTGTGATATGTTGGGGTGGCTTGCCTCTCCTCTTTTTTAAAACTTATTTTTATTATTTTATGTGCATGGGTATTTTGCCTGCATGTATGACTGCGTACCTACCACTGAGGTCAGAGGAGGGCATTGAATGCCCTGGAAGTGAAGTGAGAGACAGTTAGGAGCTGCCTTGTAGATTGCTGGAAATCTGGATTCTGTGGAAGAGGAGCGAAGGGGCTGGGGGCAGGAGAGGGCGGATGGCTGTGATATCTCAGAAGTAGGTAGGGGCTGGGTCTTTCCAAAGTTTTAGTTAACTGTGGATTCGTTCTCGGAGCGTTTCCAGAATCCGCATTTTTTAGACACCTCTGACTCAGTTCATAGAGCTTTGTTGGGTGGGGGTGGGGAGGGAGTGGAATCCAAGTTTTTCAGGATTCCTATCTGTCCCAGTCTGGAAACACTGACTCAGTTCTTCTACAAAGTCCTGAACCAGACCTTGGAAATAGGGTATTCCTCTTCCCGTCTGCTGGTGTGTCATGGTCCCATGGTTGAATTGTTACTGGAAGGGGGAGGAAACAAAAAAAAAAAAAAAAAAAGCGACCCTGAAAAAATGAAAACTCCTTTCTGTACAGTATTCACTGAGACAGTTTCCCAGCGGGGACACTTCCAACTCTGAATTAAATGGGTGATGACTGTCCGGGTTTGGCAATCTTGCAGCTGTTACTAGCTCCGGACCTCGTGGGTCTGACGATCAGGCTAGGTCATGCCCTTTGCTGCAGGCAAGGCTTTTTCCTCTGCGAGAGCAACCTCCTAGAGGGGCCCGGCACCCTGCCAGTGTATTTTGGTGTAGGGTGGGCTGAGGATTGGCTTTCAGGATTGCGTCCCCGCCCCCTGAAAGCTTCAGGCACTCTAGAGTAGCGTGGGCAGAAGGCGTGGCCAGACCTAGGTATATTTATTCTGGCCCAGAATACATTTGTTCTGGCTGCTCCAAGCTCCCAACGGAGCAGTCTGAAGGCAAGAGCACGCTCGCTGCCTCAGCGGGGAAGGGCTACGAACCCAGCTGACCAGGTGGGGGCAGTCGAGGAGCCGCGACCCGAGGGACAGAAGTTTGGGGTGGGAGGCAGTGCGAGTTATTATTGGGAAGTGATGCGGTACCGAGTCAGCTTCATTCGGGAGCGATGAAAGATAATCTCTAACTCAGCTATTGGGTGAGGAGGGAAGAGAATAGAGCTCAACCCTGGGGCGGGGGTGGTGGTGGTAATGGGGGTTCAAAACCTTGGCCAGATCCGAGAAGATGCAGGCTCAGTTTTGAGTGATGGGGGCCCGCAGGCTCAAGTCGTCCTCGTCAAGAGTTGACAGGAAAGCAGTATCCGACTCAGCTCGGGGTGATGAGGGCAGAAGATCCGGTTTAACCATGCTGGTGATGGGTGCCCAGCAGCGTGGTCAGATGGCTACTGGCGATGAGCCCGCAGGCTCAGGTCTGTGGGAGACCACAGGGCACCGATTCAGGCTCAGCTAGGGTTCTCGAGGAGCACTTAGGCTCAGCCCAGCCCGTTCTCGTGACTCCCAGGTAGTCTTCAGCAGCCGAAGCCTGGGGCGCCTCTTGGGAGCCGCGGCAGAGCTGGCGGGCGCGCTTCGCGCTGAAGGCTGCTGGAGGCGCTGAGCCTTCATCTGCAGCTCGTGGTGGGAGGAGCCTCCGCGGCTCCCGGCCCTCCGACGACAAGCCCCGCCCACCACCGTGGGCCCGCCCCCGAGCCCGCCCCCTTAGCTCCAGGCCGCCTGCCCAATCGGCAACACTCTCGGCCCAGCCGAGCCGGCGCTTGTGTGGCCGGTGGCTGCCGAGAGAGACCCTAGCGAGCCGCGGCGCCCTGGGATCGGGGACCTGTGCGGCTCGGGAACGCGCCCTGTCGCTATTGTGTCGGCGGCCGCACGGGCTCGCGCCGTCCGGACGGCGATTCCCCTCCTCTTCCTCCGGGAGGGAAGGCTCCGACAGTGCCGAGCTGGGCTGGCTGGAGGAGGTGTCCGCCGAGGCGGAGGGAGGAGCGTTCCTCCCCGGCGGCTCTGCTTCTCCTCCGGCGGTGGTTGCGGCTGCCGTTGGGTTCAGAGCAGCAGCGGGACGCGGGTTTCTGGCCATGGAGAGGAGATCTGCTCGCGGGGACGCCAGGAGCTCCGCTCCCGCTCCTCGGGCCACCGCGTAGACACCTGAGTGTCTACCGACGCCAGGAGGGGGAGGGGAAGGTAAGGTTGCTCTGGTTGCGGGTCCCGAACCCCGCCTCCTTGGCGGTCCTGGGAGCCGGGAAGGCGCGTACCCGGCTTGCGCACCTTGGCGTCCTGGAGGCCCGGCCGTCCCCGCGCTGGCGTTGCTGCCGGGAAGCACAACATCCTGTGGGTCGCAGCGTCCGCCTTCGCCGGCGCCTTCCCGCCGGGGTTCCCCTAGCGCGCTCTGAGACTCAACCTTCTTCCACGTAAAAGGATCCTTGGGGATAAGGGTTTGGTCCCCAATTCGACCACTTTGCGTTCCCGGGGAAGGTAACAATGGACCTTTTAAAGTCGGTGTGAACAGCTCTAAACTTTCTGGAAAGGCTGCGTGGGGGACGCGGACCGCAGTGAAAGATTGATGGAATGTGCATTGTGGAGCCTTGGCGTCTGCGAGCGCGCGCTTGGGTAAAGTTTTGTGGGGGTGCAAATCTTTGTCTCCCTGAGTTAGTGTGAACCTGGTCCTTGTGGTAAGGCTTCAGAAGCTGGGCATCTTTAAAGCTGGGGACCCTATACCCAACGTTTCCCCCGCAGAGTTGGGAGGTCTTGGCAAAGAATGGGGTTCTCACTGCGAGTGCCCTGAGGTGCTTTACTACCCTCCAGCAATAAAACCAAGGTCCTGACTTGCCTGCGGACCCTCTGCCGAGGGTTGGTGTTTGTCACCAGACCTCTCTCTCTCAGGGGCGGAAACACCTCACTTAAATCCTCCGCTGAAGGTTAGGAAAACAGACTTTGATATACGTCTCCTTTCATCAGCAGTTGGGGTTGAAGACAGAGTGCCTAGCAGTTTAGGAACTGCTGGCTCCTGAACCTCGCACTGTCTCGGACTCCCTTGTGCTAGCGACTTACTGTGATGCTGCAGTTGCACGGGCTGAAGGTGTGCGGAAGTCCTGAGAGCCCTTGCCAGAAAAAAAAAGAGAATTTAAAGGGTAGAGGGAGCGGGAGAAGCCGAGGAAGGCCCGAGTTCCCCCTGCAACCAGGCCTATCTATCTGTTGGAAATGTCCGCTAAACATACAAATACATACACATTTCATACATCCCTAAAGATTAAGAAAGCCTGAACCTTTAGCCCTGGTCTGGGAGTCCTACTTTGGTGTATCCCTCATCATCTGTGAAAGGATCCTTTTGAGTTAGCATTTCTGGGCAGAGCAGGATGTGCACCAGGCATGTTGTTCATTTAGTAAACTTAGGACAGCTCATGATGGGGTCTTCTGTCTTTGAATGACTCTCCTTATTTATGGGTTGGGATGGTGGGTTGGAGCTGAAAATATATCTTCTGACTTTAAATTCACTCTATCCCATACTGTTTATCTACTTTTTGTCCTTACAGGACAGAAACTTAAGGTTAGAAGTGAATTCTGAGCCATCACCTGCCCTGTGTCAGCCTGTGGATGAGAGTAAGCTGAGAAGTGGTGAGTGTGTGTACCTGTGTGCGTTAGTGTGCAGATGACACGTTGGGATCTAAAGTCTCCCTCCGGCCCCTGTGAAGTTCTGTGGAACTGCAGTAGCAGTTCCATGACTAATTGTTTGCGGACGGGCTCGTCTCTTCATCTAGCCTGTAGCCAGTGGATGATTTCCCGAAGTGTTAAATAATGGGAGAGCCGAGAGTGGCAGCAACCCAGTTATGCTCTAGGGGACACGGTGAAGCCTGCGCTCACAGTTACCAAGAATATGGGCAAAGAAGACTGGGCTTGTCAGCCGCTATGAAATCAAAACGTTTCCACTTACTAGCTGTGTGCCTCTGAGCAAGCTTCTGAAATTGAGATAGATGAGCCGCGCTTCAGAAAGAGAAGGCCATAATCACTACTGAATGTACAGTCCGAGTCCCGCATTTGTAAACGTCTATGTGTTATAAAGTGCCCTGAAATATTTATTAGTAATGCACCCATCAATCCGTCTGCCGTGGGTCCATCAATGGAATACTTGTAAATCACTCAGCATGTGCCAGGCATTCTGGAAGGATTCAGCATGCTCAGAGGCACTTTGTGTTAGTGGGAGAGGGAAGCAAAGGAGTGGCTGCAGATGGGGAAGCCAGAGGGCGGGATATCCCTGTGTGTTTTCCATTGACAGAGATGAGTAAGGCTGCAGCTAAGGAAATGAGTGTTGCGGGGGGGGGGGGGGGGGCCTCAAACAAACTAACAATACCAACCTTATCAGCATAAGAATGAGAGACCCACTGTGCCTTTGCTTTAGGAGGGCAGCCTCACTGGAGGTTGGGCAGTAGAACAGTTTCTGACACTGTTTGTTAAATCAGACAAAATAGTAGGGACTGAAACGTGGCATAAGAAGTATCACTCTATCTATCACTCTATCTATCACTCTATCTATCACTTTATCTATCTATCTATCTATCTATCTATCTATCTATCTATCTATCTATTTTTGGAGACAGGTCTCCCTGTATGGCCTAGGCTGGCCTCGTATTGCCACAACCACCATGACTGTTGGGGTTACTGGCCTGCCACTTCACCCAGCAAAACTGAAGGTGGGAAGTCAGGCATGGATTTGGAAGAAGGCTTTGGCAGTTGAAAAGGGTTTATTGACTGCTGGACAAATCACTAAATCTTTTCATCTGTGAGATAGGTTTTAAAATGCTGGTGGAATACACTGAGGTCAGTTAAGTTGGCAACGGATATGCAACTTATTGAATTGACACTGGCAATCCGAAGGTGTTTTAGACTGTAGTTTAAAACAAGCTATAAATAGGTAAAAATGATAGCTTAATCAGACTGCCATCAGCCGTAGATTTACGTTTGTTTGTTGGCCTTTTTCCGAAGGAAAGCAGGTGTTCTGGACTGCAGCCTGGTCAATGCGTGTGATGTATCTCCCTTCCCACCGGTTTGGCCTGTGAGCATTGACTAGAGGGATGGGCTGTCTGGTACAGGGCATCACTCAGGAGGGCGGTGTCTGAGTTTGTCTCCGAAGCCCAACAAAGTCAGCATAAGGATGGGGTGGGGGCGGGGCAGCTGCGCAGCTGAGACTATGCAAAATCACTCATCTTCTCCATTTGTGAAGAAGTATATTTCCAGTGAGACTGTTAATGCGCTCTCAAAACAGCAGCTGTTGTCGGGGTGAAACGTGAACCTGTAAGCACCACTTGCAGTGGACACGGGGTCAGCTGACATTTTACAAATTGCCTTTGAGGGAAATCCAGACTCGGATATTTAAAGCTATAAAGTTAACTGTGGCTCTTGTGGGTAAGGTGAATGTGAGTCAGGGCGTTGGGCACCGCTTACATGTCCCGGCCTGTAGCTCCAAGGGATCCTAAAAATACTGATAAAGCGAGGAAGTAGAGACCCGGAGAGGCTCACTAATTAGCTAAGGTCATGTAGTAAATTAATGGCTGAGCAGGGACAAGAACCTCTTTGTCCTTATTTCCAGACGGTAATTACCCCCTCCTTCCCTATTTATTCTTTTATTCCACTTTGCTTTCGTTGGCAGTTATTTAAGTGTTTAAATAGTTTTCACTTGAGCTTAGAAGCCTACTGTACTGAATTTTATTAGGGAGACTTCTGTCTTTTCATCTCCCATATTCATTTGTCCATGATATGGTGTGCTCAGTAGTATTTGTGATAAATTTCTGCTGAATAAGGAACTCTGTGTAAAAAAAATGTTAGCTTTACTTGCATTTTCTTCAAACAGGATGCAGATTTGCAATATTGTAGAAGTGCATTTTTTTTTTTTTTCCCTAAGAAGCAAGTTCCTGGAAACATTCAGACTTTTTTTGTGAGTCATAGGATAAAAGCATGGTAGGGATTGCTTGTGTGTTCTTTTGTTCCCTTTGAGAAACCTTTAATGCTGTTTGTCAAGAACTATGTTCAGCAAATGTTTTATTGCATTTTTAAACAAGATAAGGCACACGGCATCAAATAGATAAATGAGGCTTTAGTAAAAAGTAAAACAGACCCAGAAAATGTAATTACTGTCTCCTTACAAACCAGTCCTTTGATCTGTGAGACGAATCTGTTTAGCAATTATTAGTAGATTCCCTCTGTAGTAGATTTGTAACAAGACATTCTCATCACAAGGAGGAAAATGGTGAACTTTTACATGAGACATACCGGGACTGCATCTTAGTTCAGATAGAAGTTAAGTTGTGTTCAATAAGAACTTTAGTTGTTTGCTTGTCTGCCATGGTGTTCCATGTAGCTCAGACAGGGCTTGAACTTGTTATATGGGATATTGTGGCTGGAAACAATTGCAATGTAAGACAATTCATATTGAGAAAGGAATTGTCAGTTTGATGAAGTATCTTAAAACACACAACTTACTGCACCACAAACCAGATGTCTTCTTGGTCAGGTCTGGACACTGTGTTTTGAGTGAGCCAGTTACTGATTTGGAAGTTTTTTTCCTAGTTACCGGCTTTTCTTCTGCATTATAAATGGTTTCTGTTATGGGTACAAATACCCTTTCTTGAAGAATGAGTAGTTTGGCAAGTTTGAGTAAGTAGCAGAAAAAACATGCTTGTGTTCCAATTGAGAAGAAATTAGGAAAGTTCATTATGTTTTTTTTTTAAAAAGCCATTATACTTTGTTGACTACAATGTCTCCATATGAAGCTTAAAGGATTGTACTCCTGAAGTTAAAGGTGTGGCCTTAATTGCTCAATGGGAAATGCATTGATAGCCACTCACTATTGACAATCAAATATAAATAAGTGCTATTGGTGTTGAGTTAGCATCTTGAGAGGTAATAGGATGTATTTGAAGGTGGTCTAGGTCACAAGGCCAAATGAAGGATGCGAAGTCTTTTCTGAAAGGGTCACAGCATCTTTTCACTTAGGAACGACAACTGCTGATTTCACAAGCACTTGGTGCTTATTTGTTCATGGCCTGACCTACAGTCATTTTGACTAGGGTCAGCCAGTTTCGAACTTCCTAGCTGCCCAGTGAGCACATTTTCTTCTCCTGACCTGGAACCTTCTAGTCTTTTTTTTTTTTTTTTTTTTACTTTTCTCGTTGCCACTGTTATGGAGTCCGGGATACTTGAACTGACTATGCTTCTCAGGTTGTCAATTCTTTCTGGGTTAGCTACACAAAGTCCGGCCACCATCATAGTGCTGGTAACAACAGCTTGCTCACAGGAGGAACTGTCTCTCAACTCCAGGACCCTGTGGTCTTAGTGCCCATCAGGGCAACTGCTGACAAGGTGTAAGACAGCCACTTTGCCTGGCTGAGGTTCCACATGCTTTGGGAGAAGGTGGTTTATGCCTTGTAGCTTGGTTTAGAGCTCACCTGCAGGTGACATCGTGCCCTGGGTCTGTTTCCCCCACCACCCCGGTTGTGGGCAGAGCTCGGAGGTGGGTGTTAGCACACACCTCAAGGTGAGGGAATTGATTGGATACTCTACATTTGGGTGAGCCAGTTTGATAGGGCTTTTAAGAAATGCAAAGTGTGTTATATTCGTGGAAACTGAATGATGGCATAAATTCAGATCCACCAATCCAGTTTCTTTGTCCTATCATGTGCTACAGTTTCTTGTTGACTCATGTTTTCTCCCCACTGCCCTTAGCTTAGCACTGAACTTGGAGCTTCTTGTTTGGAGGGCCATCTATGTATGTGTGTGTGTGTGTGTGTGTATGCATGTGCATGTATGTGAGTGTTAACCACCACATCTCTATTGTGAGGCAGAACCCTGTGCCAAGAGATGGTGGCACATACCTTTAATGCCAGGAGAGAGGCAGGTGGATCTCTTAGTTTGAAGCCACTTGATCTACATAGTGAGTTCCAGGATAGCCAACCTGTATAGAGAAACCTGTCTCAAAAAATAAACACAGACAAACTAGGTCTGGTTGTGTTCTCTAATGGGAAGCTTTTTTTAGTGCAAGGGTGGTAGTATACCTGGGTCCTGGTCCTGTAATTGAGTAGCCTGAATCATTTCTGTTTGGGCATCATTGATAAACTTCCGTGGTTTGAAAAACAGGCCAGAATATAGTCTTTAGTCTGTGAGTCACAGCAATTCAGTGTTAGTGTATCGCTAGATCATGGCCTTGTGGTACAGCTGTGCTTGTTAGTCAAGTACTGCTTTTTTTTTAAAAAAAAATATTTATTTCTAAATTTTTTATTTATTTATTACAATTTATTCACTTTGTATCCCAGCTGTACCCCCCTCTTTTGTCCCCACCCCCCCTCCTTTGTCCCCACCTTCCCTCCCTCTTCTCCTCCCATGCCTCTCCCCCAGTCCACTGATAGGGGAGGCCCTCCTCTCCTTCCATCTGACCCTAGCCTACAAGGTCCCATCAGGTCTGGCTGCAATGTCTTCCTCTGTGGCCTGGTAAGGCTGCCCTGACCCTCCCCCCAACCCCAGGGGAAGGTGATCAAAGAGCCAGCCACTGAGTTCATGTTAGAGACAGCCCCTGTTCCCATTACTAGGGTACCCACTTGGAGACTGAGCTGCCATGGGGCATATCTCAGTAGGGGTTCTAGGGGTTCTCCATGCATGGTCCTTGGTTGGAATATCAGTCTCAGAAAAGACCCCTGGGCCCAGATTTTTTGGTTCTGTTGCTCTCCTTGCGGAGCTACTGTCCCCTCCAGGTCTTTCTATCGCCCCCCTTCTTTCATAAGATTCCCTGCCCTCTGCCCAAAGTTTGGCTATAATCTAGCATCTGTTTTGATACACTGCTGGGCAGAACCTTTCAGAGACCCTCTGTGGTAGGCTGCTGTCTTGTTCCTTGTTTTCGCCCTCTTCTGATGTTTATCCCATTTGCTTTTCTGTTTTAGCCTTTTTCCTATCTTTGAGCTCTACCAACATAATTTCCTGGCACTTTCTTTTTGACCAACATTTTAAAGGGTTGTCCCGGGCAGTCTCCAGAGAATGCAGCCGACCAATGCAGGCCGCCAGCAGCCCTGTCCTTTGCTGTGTTAATTAAATCAACTTCCTTTGGGTCAGACCCTGGCTTTGGGTCTTTATTTCGAAGGTCAGCTGCAAGGGTATGATTTGCAGGAGCCTCCATTGTGAGCCTCTGCACAGCCATCTGTCACTGTCAGCAGGTTGGAAGCCTCTCTTGTGTCTTTCTAGCCAATAGGGAACAAGGGTGAAGTGTGTGTGTGTGTGTGTGTGTGTGTGTGTGTGTGTGTGTGTGTGTGTAGTGGGTGGGAGGTTGGGCTAAGGAGCCTTGGAAGGGGTTGGAGGAGGAGATTTTTAAAGAGAATGAACAAGGGGAGAGGGTAGGAATCTGAGGAAGAGTAACAGAATAAAAAGAAATTGGGCCTAGATGCAAATGGCTCCTCCCCCTTTGTTTAATTCTTCAGATTGAAGAACCTTTGAGATCTATCAGAAGTAAGAAGCACACAGAATACAGCTGTGGATCTGCTTGGCTTTTCTTTGGGATCCTTGAATGGGGGCAGCTCTCACTGCAGAAAGGCAGTAGCAGGGCAGTGGGCTTTGTAAGATTGGAACAAGGAAACCGGACAGTCTGTTTCTGCGTGCGGCAGCAGAAGGCTCTTCCAACAGGGGCTCAGAGAGACTGCAACCCCTGTATTCATTGGAAAGTTTTGTTTTCATATCTTTCTCTTTGTTTTACTTACAGTTTTATTTTGTGGCATTGAGCACGAGTGACCAAACCTGGTTTGGTTTGGTCTGGTCTACTTCAGGAGCTCATTCTAGAAGAAAGCCATTCATAAATGGCAGTGCCACAGACCCACCTGGAGGTCTGCGTGCTCTGCTCCCCTTTGCTGTTATTTCTGCTTGGGCAAGTGGTATGAGCTCTATTCATCGCTGCCTCGGCCCCTCAGTCTTATTTGTTTTCATAATTTGTGTACACCTCTTTTCTGGAATATTTTACTTTTTTGCAAGCCTTTACTTTTCAGACACAATAATGACCACATTGTAAAGATTTTCTAAGATCTTAACAAAAGAGAAAGTTAGTCTAGCCACATTTTTACCAGTTGCACAGAAATTCTTGAAGCAAAGATTTCTGACTATTCAGTTGGTTGTTTCAAAAATTACCACCTTGCTGAAGAAATCCTTGAGTAGATTATGCTGATATCTTGGCTCTTTCTACAAACCTGCATTTTCCATTTAAAAATAGATTCTCATAAAAACCATTAGGAGGAAATTGTAAGAGTGTAAATGAGGCAAAAGGAGTGGACTCTTATTCAGTGCTCAGTGAAGATTTGGAGGTGTGCATGTCTGATGGAAGACAGTGGGAGCCCCTATAATGGGTTGTAGAGTTGGGCCATTTGGCAGACTGATGATACAGATTGGGGGCAGTCATGAGCACCTGTGGCGTGCATCTGACGTCTCCATAAACAGAGGGCTTTCCATGAGCACCTGTGGCGTGCATCTGACGTCTCCATAAACAGAGGGCTTTCCTTTTTACCCATCTCAGCATTTCTTCCTGTCAGTAATATGAAGCGGAGGGGAAGGTTTTCCATCATTCCTTCGTGTCTACCGCAATTCATGCTGTGTGATTGAAACCGTTACAGCACCTTATGAAAGGATGAAGTTAACCAGCTCGATTGCCACTCTCTCTGTAGAAGTCCTGCTCACAGATGTGTGTGTGAATCAACCAGATCGCAGATCGCAGGCTAGAACTGTATTTTGTAACAGTTAAACAAAAGCTAGCTTTTCGGTTAAGTTTCTCAGTCTCAAGAATATTGAAGGGTTGAATGAAAAATTCCCGTGGTGAGGAAGGGAAAAAAAGGCGGGGAGAAGAGTAACTTAAAGAGTAAGAGGAGAGACAAGAAGAGAGACAAATGGAGAAATTTATAGTTTAACAGATTCTTTAGAACGATACTTAACATAAAATTAGACAGATTTTCACCTATCTCTGTTTTTCTTCTAGAATGTGTGTGTACATGTGTGTGTGTGTGTGTGTATATATATGGAATAAATATGTGTCCTGTTGTACTTGGAACAGACACAGACACACACACACACACACACACACACCCCTCCACTCCTAGCATTTATGATGAATTTCTTTGCAGGAATTTGTGGTCTAAGTACAGCAACCACTTATTGAGAACCTACTGTGTGTGCAGGTCTGTGAACACACTGAAGTGACACAGATGCATAAGTTCATAAATTAACTAAAACATGAGGCTCCAACAGAATGGGAACTTAGAGACTCTCAAGACAGCCTCCTAGACAGGACAGTGTGGTGTTTGAAAACCGTCAGTTACTTATAAACCAAAACCAGTCCTCTCAAAGCCCCACCCCTTCTTGTAAGTTAAAACCTGTGATGCCCTTTAACGTTATCATAATTAAAATAATTGCAGTTTCTGTAATAACTGGCTGTACTTATACCACATAAGTTAATTTGTGCCTCTTTATCAGCCATCCATCCTCCTCCAGCCTTGCTATTATTTGGGGCAGGCATATTCCTGTTTTCAAGAAAAATGTTTTATTTCAAATAACAGTGAGGTTTTAGGGTTATTTTGGGGGTGGGGTGGGGAGGGAATGAGAATTAGAAAAAATATTACGTATTACATATTTCTTTAAATGCTTACTTTTCCTAACATTTATCAGCATTTGTAAGCCAGGTTTTTATAGCCTTAGACATTTCTTTTACCTGCCTTAAATATTTACTTGTATTACTTGTGTAAAAATTTTAAATTATTTGATTTATAACCAAGTTTTTTGAGCTGACCTTTTTAAGGCCTCAGGTATATACTCATAAGTATTTTAAGGACTTTTGAAAATTATACTTTAAAAACTGTGGAATGCTCTTCTGATCTCTACATGAATGCCTTGGACATTCATATTGGATGCCTTGTTTATGTCAGGGGCTGCGCCATGCCATAGTAGCCTTTAAAATGTAGAGTGAAGTATGGATGAGTGCATTCTTTGTAACCTGATTTTCACTACAAGGGCAACCTGTAAAAAGGGACTGGTAATGCCAGCTCACACCATTAAAGTGAAACATGAAGTCCCAGTGAAACCCAGCCTGTGCCTGATGCTCGCACTAAAGCTGGAATTGGAGGAAACGCCAGTGCTCCCTGGCTACAGGATTTTCAGGATTAAACAGCCATTGTTGAGAGCTTGGGAGGCTGAACAACATTTCCCAAGTATTTCCTGGGTGAATTTTACCTTTTCTTCCAAACAAGTGGCTTAAAATGAATTTGGGAGCTGGATATTTTGAGGAGGCAGCCAAGCTTTTGTTTGACCCTCATGGTTTCTGCCGCCGCCCTCTGAAGACTTGGGAGCACTGCGGCTTCCAGAGTTAGTGATACATCTTTTTCATGAATAATTTAGATCTCTGAGTGACAATTCATTTTTTTTTTAAAGTAATGTACTCATACTACCATCTCTAACGTAAATCCATCAGTGTGAAATGAAACCTGAAAGAGGTGTGTTTCTGTTTTACAATTTTAATGATTTTTATGAATTGGAGAATTGGAGATATGGTTTTCCTTTTTTTTTTTTTTTTTTTTTTTTTACACATTGTTTCTTTTAAAATATTGTGGAAGTACTATTTTACTTTTGAGGACAAGAATGGTGGCTTATTTGTAGTTTTCAGCCAGTAGGCTAATAGATTCAGAAGGGTTCATTTATGGCAGCTGCCGTCCAAATTTTCATGTTAAGTTGCCATTTTGTGACATCGAGGACATGCTATTCGGTTATTTCCAGTGGATCGGTGACTCCCTGGAGCCTCTTACGGCTTTTTTTTTTTTTTTTTTTTGGGGGGGGGCTACATCTGGTGTGACACATTGTCTCCCAAAAAGGCCCTTCAGCCTGATAAATAACACCAGCCCTTCTCACCCTGAGACAATGAAGCAGAAGGATTGCAGCTCAGGGGGCATCAATCCCACCCCTGTCACAGCAGATCCTGACAGTTGTGTCCCCTCCCAGTGAGCCTGGCACTCAGGGTCCCCTCTGCCCCTCTCTTTGTTGATGGACAGCTGTTCTTTGTCTCCCTCTGCTTGGCTGTGTTCATTGTCTGGGTCTGCTGTCTCAGTAGCACCTTGGGTGCTGGTGTTCTTTCTTTGTCTGAAGTGTAAGCCTTATTCAAATGATGGCTTTACATTTCATCTAAACAACAGACACACTGACTCTGAGAATGGTCTTTGCCTCCTGGGAACTCATGCTCAATTCCTGGCTAGCCTTCCTTTGTGTTCTCCATTAATTTCCATGTCATTTGGTCCTGGAAATACTTATTTGTGGAGTATTTTGTGTTTAATGGATTTTCTGATTGTTTAGAGCAATTTGGAGGCCCCTCTACAACTAGATTCCTGTTCTTTATTTGGCAGTAGACAAAGGGAATTTATTGTGAGGGTACTGGATAAAGTCAGATGGCTTGGGACACTCTGGTTATTAAGGAAGGGATCTAATAGATGAGAATGGATGTTCTGAAGTTGTTGAGTGCATCGTAGTTATCAACAGCAACCCTCGTAGTAAGACATTAAGGTAGAGCTAGCTGGCTCCTTCCCCCCGTATTCACCTCTCCTTCCCTTTTTTATTTTTTCCTCTCCTTACTAAATTAACAGTTTTTATTACAAACTTGTTCTTAGTGCCAACTATATGAACATAAAGAGGAGGGCATGTGTATGTGAGAGTTTTTCTTAGCAAATACAGAATCATGTATTGCTAGTCGGGTGAATTCATTCATGGAAGATTCATGTTGTTTGAGGACAGTTAGGTTCTGATTATGCCCTTGAAAACTCTTAGGAGCCTGATCCTTAGAGTCAGGGTCCTGGGCTGAAGTGTGGATCTCATTCTAGGGCTCAGCTTTTTCATGAACAAAATGGGAATAACAGTGCCTGCATATAGACTGGTTGGATTAAATGCATTTTGTCTTTAAGAAAGCATTGGAACCATGATGTCAATTTGAATGTTCTGGGGTGTGGCCCTGGGCGGCTATAGGTAGTGATTATGTAGTAGTCTGCACTGGAGTAGAGAGGCAGTGGTTTTGTGGTGGTGGTAATGGTGCATCGGGGTTGTAACTGACTTGGTATTCTCAGTCAGTGGACTGGGTACCTGGCTGGAGGGTGGATGGGGAAGTGTGCTAATGGTGTGGAGTTGCTGATCAGGTCATTGAAGAATTACTGAAAAAGGACGGTGTTGATGGTCACTCAACTTTATCAATATATTTAATGTCACTGGATAAAAAAAAAATAAAACAACAGATTGATGCTTGCCTTAGCACCTTACATGTCTTATGGCTGGGGGGTTTAATGGAACAGTGCTTGCCTCACATATACAAACTACCGGGTTTGATCCCCAGCACTGAAAATGTTTTTCCCTAAGCTGGGCTTATACCTCTGGTGCAAGGATTTAGGAGGCTGAGGCAGGGGGGTGGGGGCATTGTCATGAGTTTGAGACTAGCTTGAGTTACATAATAAGTTCTAGCCCAGCCTGGTCTACGGGACCCTGCCTCAAAACAAAGTTTTAAAGCTGTTATACTGTACATGCTCAAAACCTTTTACTCTTCACAGTGACGGGGTATCATGTATGCTGCTGGTTCCAGGGGACACTCCCCTGCTTTCCTGCAACCTCAGAACGGAAACGGCCATCGCTCGCCTGGTTACGTTCCTGGGAAGGTGGTTCCCTTACGTCCTGCTCCTCCGCCAAAGAACCACACCTCAGCCAAACTGACCTCCAGGAGCCAGGAAGCCCCAGCAACTTTTGCTTTCTCCTCGGAGGAGCAGCGAACGCCGAGGGAGAACCGAAAGCAGAAGACACACAAGAACACCTTCATCTGCTTTGCCATAACCAGCTTTTCCTTTTTTGTGGCACTTGCAGTCATTTTGGGAATATCCTCAAAATATGCTCCAGATGGTATGTGCTGCATGTGTGTGCGAATGTATGTGTGCACAAATATAGAGCATAGTCTAAAAGAAGAGCTAAGGGGGAGGAAGTTGAATACTTTAAAGAGAAAAAAAAATCTTCTGTTGCTAAGGCTGGTTCTAGCCACCCAGTGCACAGGTAGGATGAGGCATAGCTTCTTTGGAATGACAACAGTTGTTTGAGGAATCTGTGGGAAATTGTAAATGGAAAGGCTTGGCTTTCTTCCTCCCTCCCCCCGCCCCCCCCCCCCGCCTTTTTTTCCTCTCACTGTGTTTCAGGGCCCAAGTTGTTCTTGGAGCATCTCTTAATGCTCTCCACAGTTTTTACTAATTCCCATGGGAGTGCAGGATCGTAATTTTTTTGGAGCTGTGAATTTTTGGGTCACAGAAAAGTTTGTTTGGTCATACATGCAGTGATAAAGTTAATGTAATTTAGAAACAAACAAGTGACTAAAAAAGAACTGTTTTGTGCTTTGAGACAGGCTTGATACACAGTGCAAAAAAAGTTTTAAATACTTTATAGAGTTATGGAGTGTTCCTTTCAGAAACTTCTGTCCAGCTGTATGACTTGATTCATTTCTCTAGTCCCAACCACTTTGTTCATAGTTGTGTAGGGAGCTTTAATTTCTCAAATGATATTTGCCAGTCGAGAAGCCAGCTCAGAAACTTAATGATCAGTGCTGAGGAGATAATTCAGTTGGTGAGAAACGGAGTTTAGTTCCTACCACCTGTGTGGGGCAGGAATTGCCGCCCGGAACAGTAGGGGCTCCAATGGCCTCTTCTGCTCTCCTTGGACACCAGCCATACTTTCACAAACATGCAAGGAAAAGTTAAAAACAAAAAGACCTTAGAAGACAAAGCAAAAACAAAACTGGGTTTGGTCATCCCTGTGCTTGTGATCCCCGTGCTGAGAAGGTGGGAACAGGAGGATTCCTGAGTCTGAATGGAGCCAGCCTAGCTCGACTGAGGAGTGACTGTCTGGGTTACTCTCATGCCTCCGTATGCTTGTATTACTCACTCCTCACTCCTTAGACAGACACACATACACGCACACACGGACACGGAGAGAAAATTTAAAGGTAGTAAATTTACTTTGATTAGTTTTGGAGAAATATATTACACCCTCAATATATTTTCAGCAAACAATAGCTTTATAGATGGGCCCATGGACCGGTCTAAAACTCAGAGGCTCTGGGGCTGTGACATAGAAGACTAGACCATTACCACCTGGATTGAGCATGCTTTTATCTTTTGTTATTTTTTGAACAAAGTATACAGATTTTTGTCTGAGTAGATGCCTCCTTAACTGGATATAACAGCATAGCAGTTGAGGTCCTTTGGCCTTATAAAACTCACAAATATTATTTTAAATTGGTACTTTAGGGATTTTGTAAATTTTAAGGTCCTGGAAGAAAGTGGTTACCAGCATCTCTAAGAGAATACCCGGAGAGTAAGGGAGATGAGCCTGTCCACATCTTTGTTGACTGAGCCAGTTGGCCACACGATGAATTTATTTGATTTTCCTTGCAAGTGGTGTTGACTTTCTATTCCCAGTTCCAAACACAATAACCAAGTTCTGATTCACATTTTCCACATAAGCTTCAGGAAAGGGAAGGCAGACTAGTGGGAAATCAGAACTGAAATCTGTGGCTTTCCCTGGTATTTTCTTGGTCCATCTGAAACACTGGGCTGCAGATTTGGTTCCTTGAGTCGGTGTTCTTTGGTTTCACATGTTGGCAGTGCAAGTGCAGATAATCGCTGGAAACGTCTAGTGCCCTGAAATGTTTTATGGGCGGCCTCATTGTGGTTTTGGCTGTTACAAAAGTGCTCACTCCACAAGTGGGCTAGCCTGGGAGATGGGGCTGGCTGAACTGATTTTTAATGATTTCTGCACATCAGACATTTTCTCACTGAAGTACATTTTACTGGAAGGAACCACTCAGGATCTTTTGTGTGTGTGTGTGTGTGTGTGTGTGTGTGATGGTTCTAATGAAGTGTGCTCTCTAGGAATTGATTACAAGCAATTAAGAGGAATTGCATAACTATTACAAGAGGCTCCAGGTCTCTACAGAATGGAATTCCTTCTCAGTAGCTTGTGACACAGGGCACACAACTGCTTCTTCTCCAACACTATGGAGAAATCCAGCTGTATGTTTTATGAGGAAATAGAGAGGCTGAAGAGAAGTAATTTTGTATCTTGTAGTGCTGGGGATGGAACCCTGGGCTTTGTCAGTGCTAAGCAGGTTAGTAGTCCTAGTGAGCCACACCACTAGCCCTGAAGATTGCCTTTAGCATAATGATAATGATCACTGAATAATGTGAGAAGTTAAATATTAATTATGAATCTGGTAGCAGGAAAATCAACCCATCAAAGAGTTTCCAAGGCCTTAGTGAGACTAATTTAATTCGGTTGCTCTCACTTCAAAGTGGCAGCATAGGCTACTTAAATGCTTAGAAATAGGCAGGTAACCTATTGGGTATGCAGGTTCAAAATGGAAACTTAGAAGGCTTTTCTTCTTTATCAGAAGTCTCTGCTTTCACACAGGAGCCTTCAACCCCAACACAGTCTATCTTCTTCTTATCCCCAAGCACATGCCATTCATTCCTACCTTTGCCTAATTTAAATACAGGTGCTTAATTTAACTATAGGTGACTTGAGTAACAAATGGATTAGGATGGTGGGGGAGATGTATATTTCTTCTATTCTTTTAAAAGTAGGTTTATTTTTATTGTTTTTATTAATGTATATGTGTCTATCTGTCTGTGTGAGTGAATGACACATGTGTGTTGATCACAGAGGCCAGTGGGATGTTGGGTCCCTTTCAGTGAGTTGTGACCTAGCCGCCAGGGGTTGCATACCAAACTCAGGTCATTTGCTAAAGCAGTGCCTGCTCTTAAGCATTGTTCATTGTTTTCTCTCCCAGCCCCAATATTTCTTATTTTCTTCTCTTCATGTTCCTCTTATTTAAATACTATCTATCCTTTGATGTCTGAATCTATGAAGCTATCTCAGTAACTACAGCTTTTTTTTTTTTTTTCCTTTGTCTGAGAACACTTGTACCTAAACTAAGGACCACATTATTTATCTCTTAATGATTTTATACATGATAACTTTTCCCCCCAGGCTAATATATAGACTTGCAGGAATATTCCCCTCCCATTTATATTTTACAAAATACATGGTATCTTTTAAAGAATAGACAAAATGATCTTTGGCAAATCCTGAGTTATTTGTTGATCAAAAGTGAAGCTGTGATTTCTCTTTCTCCTATAAATATTTTATGCACAGACAGCTGTCATTTTATTATCAACTATTTAAGAGGCAAGTTACAGTTCTATTAAAGGAAGATTACAAGTAACAGACCCTATTTCTTCAGGCGGAACTTCCATGTCACTCAAATTGCTAACTAATCGTTGTGTATTGGCTTCTGTAAGACATTACTCCATAATTTCATCTCTGAAAATGAGAAGTCATGGTTTTGGCCACTTGCAGTCTGTAGTTTTGTTGGGAAAGTGTGTATATAGGGAGAGAGGTGCTGTTACTGACAACTTTCTGATTCACTGTGCTTATGAAGGAACCGGTGGATATCTAACATACATGTTAGAAATTTCTATAATTCATGTTGCCATTAGTTAAGGTGTTTTGTGAGAGAAAGAGAGGGGGTGAGAGAAAATTGTGTGTGTGTGTGTGTATGTGAAAGATGATGGGAATCAAATCCAGAATCTCAGGCATGATAAGCTAGTACTATACCAGTGACCTTCCTTGCCAGCCTGTTATTTTCCTTTTAAAACATCTTTACAGTGTGGTTCCAAGAGAAATTCATTACTTACTGCTCTGTTGTTTATTTCCAAAAGGAGTAGTCAGGGGAACTTCATTTTTATCTTGTGAAATATGACCTGAAGTGGGGACTCATGACTTAATTTTGTGCTAACTTTTTTTGTTGTTGTTGTTTAATATATTGAAGTAGAGAATTGATACTTCTCCTGTTTGGGAAGGGGTGGGTCTTTCATTCCAGTGGCAGGAAATCAGTGCCTCTGTACCTTTTATGCAGGTCTGTGTTTAGTGACAGTAATTCTTGGGCTTAGCTGGTCTTTTGGTTTTCTTGCACTTTGTTAGACTGGATTCTATATCAGGGTTGTGTTGTTTTGTAGAGAATTGTCCAGATCAAAACCCTCGTCTCAGGAACTGGGATCCAGGACAAGATTCTTCAAAGCACGTTATTATCAAGGACGGAGATATGTTCCGCCTGACCTCAGATGCTACAGTGAACTCTATAGTCATTCAGGATGGAGGTAGGTACTGGTCCCTGTCTCTGCGAGCCACATGGCTGCTCTGTAAGGTGGAGGACATTTGTTGTTCCCATATAGCGTATCTGTGGTAGACTTCATTCAAAAAAGAAAAACATAAGACAGTGGGATGCCCAATTATTTTCTTATTGCTGGGATTAAGAGCTTTACTGAGTGGCTTAAGAGAGGAATTTATTTTGAGGGTGCAGTCCCCAATGGCAGGACAGGCATGGACTCTGGTGTGTCTTCCTCTGAGGAGCTTGCAGCTGGTCACATCATGGTAGCATCCAGGAAGCATCTGAGATTGGAATGGTGTGGGGGGGAGGGGTTGTCATCCTTATGGGCCACCCCGAGGGACCAACATCTACTAGCTAGAACACAGTTCCAAAGGTTTAAGCAGTATTGTTCCTTTCAGGACTGCTTGTGTTTGGGGATGACAAAGATGGATCCAGAAACATAACCTTGAGGACTCGATACATCCTGATCCAGGATGGTGGGGCGCTTCATATTGGAGCAGAAAAATGCCGCTATAGATCCAAAGCGACAATTACCTTGTATGGCAAGTCAGATGAGGGTGAAAGTATGCCAACATTTGGCAAAAAGTTTATTGGCGTGGAGGCTGGTGGGACGCTGGAGTTACACGGGGCATGGAGGACATCATGGACGATGCTGGCGAGGACTCTGCATTCCTCAGGCTTGCTTTTTGGCTCCTATGTCTTTGAAAAGGACTTTTCCCGGGGCCTTAATGTGAGGGTCATTGACCAAGACACAGCCAGAGTTTTGGAATATGAGAAGTTTGATACCCATGAGTACCACAATGAGAGCAGGAGACTTCAGGAATTTTTGAGAGCTCAGGATCCCGGGCGGATTGTTGCTATTGCTGTTGGAGATTCAGCAGTGAAGAGCCTGTTACAGGGAACGATCCAGATGATCCAGGACCGGTTGGGAAGTAAGCTGATTCAAGGGCTGGGCTACAGGTAGGTAGACTAGTTCTTCTCTTCCAAGCTCTGTGTTAAGAGTCTATTTCGTGTGAAAGCAGAGAACCACAGGCAGTTGTGGCTAATTTAGCTGGCTGCATGGCTGCTCTATTAAAGGCCTTTTTTTTTTTTTCTTTACATCGATCCATTAGCTTGCCTCTTGTTTGAACTGTGCATTTAACTACTAGATGTACACAGAAGGGTCTTGGCTTTGATTTATGAAGCCCTTTGTGGATTGTTCCTAAGGCCAGTGGAAAGCACAGAGATGCAGTTCTGTAAAACAATGGGCAGTGTGAAGATAACTTGTCTTTGAAGAGACTTCCTCTTACCATTATCTTCTGAGCATAATGAAATGAAGATACTAAAGCCTTGGCTTAATGGAGACAGCTGAGGAGCTTGAAAAGTTAGGGCACAGTTCCATGGAAAGCCTGCCATAAAAGCCCTAAGGGGTAGGCATGCTTAGGTTTCTTTTTCTTCCTCTTTTGGAATCTTTTGCATGCTAATTTTATTGGAATCCTTCACATGCTAGTTTGAGCCCACTTGCTTCATTGGCTCAGGTCTGTCCAATTCTGGCACAGGAGAGGCAGCCAAAAGTTGAGCTAGGCTCATCATTCTTGTAGAAGTCATTTCTGCTCTTAGTTTCTGTACTAATCAACCTTGGTTTCCTAATTCTGTCTGGAGGTAGAGGGAAGTAACTGGCTCACCATGTAATTTAAAAAAAAGAAAAGAAAACAGAAACCTGACTTTGTAATCCTGCTGAATTTTTTTAGGATCGTAGGGAAGTGTCTGCAGTGACGGAGAAAAGAAGACCTTACTTCCTACCGAACCAACACTTAGACTCTTCTATGAGGCGCAATGTTATCTGTAGAAATTCTTGAAGATATTAGTGAAGGAAAGGGATCTTTTATGATCTTGGATTGCTGTTTATTCACTTCTTCTTATGAGATGTCGAAACACAAGAAGGAAAACCAACAGCCAAAAACTGGCATGGGGGACAATAAGTAGGTGTTTCAGAGGTAGGAGGCCTGCAGGAACTTGAGGGGTGTGCTGTAGAGGTAGCCATGAGTGATGTCTCGACAAAAGATAACACAAGCGAAGCCTCAGAGAGTTTGCACTGATAATGCACAAATGGGAGAGGGCTAAAATAGGAAGGCAAAGCTTAAAGATAGATTACAAGGTGATTGCTGTGTAGTCACCACCCAGGACTGGAAACAAAACATCGCCCCTACCATTACCTCTCACCACCCATGCACTAATCATTCCTTCCATCTCCAAAGACAAAGCATTCTCCTGAATTACGGACCACACTAAGGTTTGGGTCAGTCCCTTTTTGAGCTTCATATAAATGATAACAGACTAGATAGTTTTTGGCTGGCTATTTTGTTCACATTATTGGACATACTACCACACATAGGGACAGGGTCTCACTGTGTAGCTCTGGCTGTCCTAGAACTCACTATGTAAATGGGGCTGGCCTTAAACTCACAGACCCACCTGCCTCTGCCTCCAGAGTGCTGGGATTGAAGGTGTGCCCTGGCTTCTGCCATTGTTTATTTCCTGTCGAGTGAATAAACTACAGTTTCTGCATATATCAGAATGGCTTTCCAGCCTGGACCTATTTTAAGATGTGATTCTATAACTGTGTATGCCTTTACTCATCCACTGATGTGCTTATGCATGTATTCCTATGATGGAAACATAGGGAAAAAGGCCAAGGAGTGGAAACATGTTCTTGGCAAAGTTAGATGCCCTTTCAGTAACTGTGCAGGAAAGATTTACTTTTGGTTGAGAGTTGGAGAGATTTCTGTCCATGGTCACTTGGTCCCGTGGCTTTAGGCCTGTGGCAAGGTAGAGAACATCACAGTCATGATAGTGGGTAAAGCTGCTTACCCTGTGGTGCCTAGGATGCATAGCAAGAAGAGGAGTCCTGTCAGAGTATACCACCTCTGGCTCAGCTTCTTTCTGTTAAGCCTAAGCTCTTAAACACGCATTAGTGAGTATGCCCACAGAGGCCAGAAGGGGTCATAGATCCCATGGAGCTAGGTTGTGAGCCACCTCACATGGGTGCAGGGTACTGAAGACTGGTCATCTGGAAGAGGAGCCAATGCTATTAGCTTCTATTCAGCCTTTAGCTGGCTGCCCCCGCCTTCCTCCCACCTCTTAAAGGTTCTAGTACTGGAGCGCCTCCTTTGTTTCCTCATGCAGTGGTGGCGGCTTCTGTTCCTCCATGTCATCATTGCTTCTGTTATGTCACCATTGGCCTTAACTGTTTCCACTTTGCTTCTTCCCTCTGCTGAACTGCTCTCTAAATTCCGTTTCAAATATCACTACTTATTTAATGGAGAAGTTAGACTGGTATTCACCAGCCTTCCATTGTATTGACATTATCTCGTGTTGATAATTAGTCACTCCTTTGAAGACTGTTCTAGTGCACTGAAATTTCCCACACATGGAGGAGGGAAGTGGGAGTATGCTTGAGATAATGTTCATAGAACAGAACATTGTTTGCGTGTTGCTGAGGCAGTTCTGGGCAGTAAAGGGAGCGTCCAGCATTCTTCCTCTTCTCTCTACTGGGAGATAATAGTGGAGACGCTCTTTGTTTGATCCTTTCTGCTGTATCAAGGGATATAAACAGCTCTGACTGGATTTCAGCCCCTAATCCTCACAGAAGCAGCTGTGGGACTTGGAAAGCTGAAGGCTTGCTTTACTGAACTTTTATCTCTGAGTATCTAGCCATCTGTCTGGCGCAGATTACATTTAGTTTTTTTTTTTTTTTTTTTCAAAAGTAGGAAGTTCACATTTTTCTTTTCATGTTTTCAAGCAGCAGGCTTAAGACAAACTTCCTGGCTTTTTTGTTATTGTTGCTATATATTTTTTTTCTTTGACAAACTTTGGACACAAGCTTGGACAAGTCCATCCGATATTTGTTATTGTCCAAGTCATATGGCATTTTAAAACACATTGCTTTCTACAGGTGATCCTTTATAAAACTGAAAATCTGTTGGAAAGCAATTCTGTGACTTTAAGGATGTTTAGAAACTTCCAACTCAGTGATTCTCAACCTTCCCTAAATACACAGACATTAAAAACTGTTAAATGTCTAGGGTGTCCCAGATTAGGTTTTCAAAAGGTAGGACCCCAGTCATAGAGTGATGATTGCTGTTGTAATCTTCGATCTCTAGATTAGGTGTGTGTGTGTGTGTGTGTGTGTGTGTGTGTGTGTGTGTGTGTGTGTACCTACCCTTGGACAACCTTTAGTGTGTCTCTCAATTGCTCTATACCTCATTCCTTGAGACAGGAACTTCCACTGAACCTGGAACTGATGGATTTGGCTTGGCTAGCTAGCCAGTAAGTTATAGTGATCTGTCCATGTCTGCCTCTGGGCACTAGGATCACAGATGTGTGCCACTGGCCCCTCCCTTTTATGAGGTGCTGGGAAACTGAGGGCTTTATGCTTTTCCAGAAGGTTCTCCACTGACTAAGCCCTCTCCCTAGACTCTAAGGGTTCTTCTCAGAGTAGGCATAGTAGTAGCATCATTTAGCATCACTGGGGAATATGTGGATTCTTTGATCCTCTGATTCTCAGGCTGTGCTGGTAGGGGAGTGCACCAGAGAACCGACTTAACAGTTTTTCCTTCAAGGGTTGGGAGCCACTATTTAACTCAGTGTTGAGTTGATCTACCTGTACATTCAGGTACCCTCCTTGATCCCCAGCCCTAACTTTTAAGGTTTTTAGGCCATGTTTTCTATTGTTAGTAGTATAATGAAAGCAGCCTAACAAAAATAAAACAAAGTAAAAAGCTAGGTATGACGGCAGTCCCAGCACTGTGGCTGTGGAGGCCAGAGGGTCAGGAATTTAAGATCATACTCTTCACTACGTCATACATTCAGAGCTAGCTTTGCTTACCCCGGACCTGGTCTGAAAAAAAAAAAAAAGAACTACCAAACACTACAAGAGAGCAGAGGACAGTCATTTTAGGAGACATGAGGGATTTATGGTTAGAGTGACACATGCTCATGTGTGTGATGTGTCCAGGAAGTCCGTGATTAACTAGAGCTAGTCATCATTCTTTCACCTGTGAGAGAGCTGGAGAAGCAAGTTTTTGAAAATCAGGTGCATTTGCTTCCTTGCGGTCAGCTACTTTTAACAAAAGCCTAGAACTGCAGGCTCATGGGAAAAGTGAAAAATGAAATACAGATGTTGAACACCAGCCTACCACCATATCCGTGTCTGAGATCTGGGTCATGCCTATGACAAATAACCAGATGTGCTTGCTGTTTTTCCCTTATAGGCAAGCTTGGGCTTTAGTTGGTGTCATCGATGGTGGAAGTTCTTCCTGCAATGAGTCTGTGAAAAACTATGAGAACCATAGTACTGGCGGGAAGGCCCTGGCTCAAGGAGAATTTTATACCTTGGATGGTCAGAAGTTCTCTGTGACAGCCTATAGTGAATGGATTGAAGGTAGGTAGGCCAAGGTGGTTTCAACTCTATGACAGATGGCTGTAGGGCATTACTGTGTCCAAACGTCAGTCTTTCTTGGTGGATTTGTTGGCTGGTTGAATTTGAAAATGATTTCCCTACTAAACTGGTCTTGTTGACTTAAGAAATCTAGAGTAGCTACTGATCTATTTTAGTTTGGGCAACATGCCTTGGACTGTGTTCTTGATGCTGAGTCATAATGTCTGATTAAGTAGTGTGCTGGTCAGCCTTGCTTGTCAGCTTCATGAGTTCTACTCAGACATGTGGGTGGATGAGGAATTATCTTGCAAGGTTTATTAAAGTGAGACCTTCCCACTGTGGGTGGCACCTTCCCTGTCCAGTATAAAAAGGAGAAAGTACACTAAGCCTGGGATCCATCTTTCTCTCTTTCTCCGCATGCGGGCACAGTGTGACCGGTGGCCTGTGTCCCTGCTACCTTGTCTTCCTCACCATAGTGGAGTGTACCCTCAAACTGTGAGAGAAACCCAACCTCTCCCCACATTGCTCTTGTTAGGGAATTTTATTAGAGCAACAGAAAAGTCATTAGGATAAGTAAAGAAAATGGTTTCAGTCCTTGGCTTTGACCAGTAAAGCCATGTGAGTGCTTGTGACTCAACGTAATGATGTGCTTAGGTTCTTTTAGGCAGATGTGCCAGCAAATGCTACCTTTGGCCACATGCAGAGCAAAACAAAAATCCTCACCTTGTTACTTAGTTCTGTCCCATATTATCATGTTGTCTTGTCCTGATAATCTACATAAATATTTATCTTATGGAAAAATGGGAAATACAGAAGCAATACAAAATAAAAATTAATTTTGACCATGTTTTCAGAGATTTTTTTTCCAGCTCACAATATTATAGGATTTTAAAATGTTATCTGTTCCTTGTTTTCTACTTTTTGATCTGTTTTTCCTAAATCAGTTGTTTTTAAGAGCAAAGGGCTTTGTTTGTTTCTGTATCATGTGAGTGTATGAACGCCTGTGCGTATGTGTGCACACCCAATAAATATGTACACGGTGCTTGAGGGTGCTAGAGACGTCAGATATCCTGGAACTGGAGTTACAGGTGGTTGTGAACTACCGTGTAGGCGCTGGGAACTAAGCCCAGGCATCATACAAATCAACACACGCTGTTAACTGCTGAGCCATCTCTCAAGCTCCTAAGGCAGTTATATTTAAATTTTTTTATTATATTCATTCATTCATTCATTAATTCATTCTTGTGTGCATGTGTGTGGACAGTGCATATGCAGCATGAGTGTAGAGGTCAGAAGACAGCTGAGAGTTGGTCTTTTTCTTCCACCATCTGGTACCCAGGGATCAGACTCAGGTCATGAGGTTTGATGGCAAGTGCTGTTTTTCCTGCTGAGCCATCTTTCTAGTCTCCCGACTCTTTAAAATTTCTTCAGTATAAGTTTTTATTGTAATCCTTAAAGAAATTTTGCTTTTCTTTAAACAGACTCTCGTTCTGTAGCCCAGACTTGCCTGTAATTCATTGAATAGCCCAGGCTGCTGTGATTTGTTTGACCAGTGCTTAGCATTGTGTATTTAGGGAGTGTCTAACTGTGGGGTTTCTTAATTCACCTACTTGCTGCCAGAGCTTTTTTCACATTAGTTTTGGATTGGCTCCTTCCTATCTGTGTTTGTCTTTTCCAAGCAAGTGTGATACCCAAATTAATGTGTGCTGAGCAAATTAAGTGCTTTACTCTTATCTGTTCATCACTGTAGGGAACTAGTTGTTTATTAATTTGGACAGAATACCTGGGATTCTGTCCTGGTTCTTTTACCTTTTGATCATAAATGTGAAGTTGATTCACTTCATAAACCTCAGTCTTCTCATTTGAAGAATGAGGATAAGAAGAGAAACGCTAGCTAAGGATGCCATACGTATCATATGTGAAGTTTCTGTCATTGTAGATATTTGAGCATATAGAACGTATATGACATACATATATTCATGCATGTAGATACTGAATATATGCCAATGCTGCTGCAAACAGGACTTGGGTTATAATAAAACCTTTTGCATGATTGTGATTAAATACTATGTTCTGCTTTAAAACCAATAGTTGGTGGGGTGGGAGAGCGGGAGCCCTTGCTCAGTGATTAAAAGCTCTGATGCTCTTCCATAGGACCTGAAGGTTCAGTTATCGGCACCCACATGGCAATGTGCAATTGTCTATAACTCCAGTTCCAGAGGATCTCGTGGTCTCTTCTTGCCTGTTTAGTCATTGCACATATATGCAGGCAAAACACCCATATATGTAAAATAAAAATATTAAAAAAACAAATAAATGGAATCTCTGAGATGTTTCAAGGATATTTCATGTGTTACTCCTAAGCAATGTGGGTTTAGGAGAGGAAGTGGTGACTATGGTGGATAGATAAGATGGCCTGTTTTCGGCCTCCACAGTTGTCTCAGGCACAGGTGCTAAGTAGGAGTCCTGGCTAGAGTTTGGTGCTACATGTGTTCAATGGTCCTCTCCTTAGGAAAGTTCCAGGCAGGAGGCGACTGCAGCTGGACATTGAGTCAGCCTTTCCTGTGTGAGGGCCTTTATTTCCCTGTCACACTGGCTGCTCATTTCTGGAAAAGGGAACTTTGCTGCCTGACATGGGCTTCCTGCTTTCTGGAAGGGGCGGAAATTCTCTGTCGGAAGCAAGAGACAGAGCTTACTTCCTTTCAGACTTGAGTGAGGAGTGCTGGGAAGAGATTATCGTTGAGGAATTATTAAACACTAACGTGTTCTCAAGTCTTTTCTGACTTTTATTATTTTTTTTTAAGAGAAATAAGTTCTAATGACCTTTTAAATCAAAATGTATTTATTTGGTAGCATACCTTGAAAAAGAAAGTATTGAAATTTAATGTGAAATAATTTAATATTTCCTCATTGTTCCCTTCTATGGGGTTTTATTTAATAAAACCTCAAATTTGGGGTAATGATTTGTTGTTCTAATGATTTGTTTGTTCTTAAAATGCCTATTTTTATTTTTGGAAGGTAGTTTACAATTTCATTGTGAATGATGAAAATATGTTACAAACAAAAATCTATTATAATTGCTGGAGTTTTAATAATATGAGTCCAAGAAACGTACTGAGAGTATACACATTTTTCTAGGTACATGTATGTGTGTTTGTGTTTTGCACGTATGGGTACACATATATTCTTTATAGAAAATACACAGGGCGGTACAGATTAGTCTCCAGGAACAGACTCCAGGGCTTGGCCAGGTTAGGTGTTATCTGAGCAGTTGACTATGACTATGAAACCATCCATGTTATTCCTGTTCCCACGTTTCTTTCTTTCTTTCTTTTTTTTTTTGTTCTTTTGTCTTTTTATTTATTTTCATTTGTCTTATTTATTTTTGTCTTTTTATTTATTCTTCTGTCTTTTTATCCTCCCAACTCAAGTACATATATTCTTCAGATCATTCAAGTCAGCATCATCTTACTTGTAGGGATAATGCTGGAGAAACATTTATTCAGCACAGATCTTTAAAGTGGATGATTTTCCTTATCTATTGAATCTTGTAAAGTAGCTGTCTTCTATTCCATTTACATTTCCCTGAGATCACCTGTTTGCGCATGACATTTTTTTTAAACCACAAATATTGTAGGAATAATGAATGCTTCAACACTGCATTGAATGCAACAAACAAATGAAAGTGTAAGCTAGAGAGAAGCTGGATTAGCTCTTTATTGATTAGGAACCTGATTAAGCACCGGCTTTGACTTTTAAAGACAATATTTGGAGAGAATGCCTGTCTTAGTCATTTTCTAATTGTTACAAATAACAGTTAACTATGGCCAAGGGAAATTATAAAAGTAAAGTGATCACTCTGGGGCTCACGGTTTCAGAGAGTTCTGGTCTATGACCATGATGGTGAGGAGCATGGAAGCAACCAGGCAGCCAGGCTGGAGCAGTAGCTAAGAGCTCACATCTTGAGACAACCCTGAGGCAGAGCGAGCTACCTGGTAATGGTACAGGCTTTTGAAACCTCTAAGTCCATAACACATCTCCTCCACATCTCCTCCTAATTGTTCCCAAACAGTTCCACCAACTAGGATGTGTGAGCACACAGGGGCCATTCTCACTCAAATCTCCTTACCACCTATTAGTAGTCAGAGCTTTTCATAGTTTACGTCATCCTCCAAAGGAGCCAAGGTAGACAGGTCACAGTCATGTACTTGGAGGTCACAGGGCGGTATCAGACCAGCTATAATTATGCCCTTGGCAGACACCTGTGACCTGCAGTGTACAGAAGAGAGAGAGTAGTGAGTAGACGAGGGGTCCTATCCTGCTGCCTTCACTGATGCTCCTTGCACGGATGAGGAAGGTATAGATAGCACCAGTGCTTGCTCAGCCCACAGCAGAGGTTACTTACTTCCGGCAAGGATGTTGCAGACATCTTCAAAGACTTCTAGTGACTTCAGATTGAGGTGCTGGGTGACCAGATCCAGGCATTGGCATGTGCTAGGCTTGTGTCCTACTCACTGAGCTTCTTCCCCAGCAACTCCCTAACATTTTATGAACAGGTAGATAGTAATTTGTTTGGTGAACAAGAGTGGACATGCATCCCAGGCAACGAGTGCAGAGCATGTTTTGCCCTTCTACGATATAGAACCAAGAGAGGTGATGAGAGAGAAATGAGGCCTGTTTTGCAGTATACTCTCATTCCTAACACAAAGATGATCTGTGCACTAATGTTCTTTTGCGTCTGGTGATGTGGACCAAATCAAGCCTCTGGGCGTCTATTTCACACCTCTTCTTTGTCTGGCCACTTCTGTTCAAGTGTGATATGTTCCTGATACATATGAATTTTGGAGGGCAGGGCACAGTTTTTGTACTGAAATGACTAAGTAAAGGATGTCAGTGTGTGAGAATCTATAGAATTTTTAAGGATACTTCATTGATGCAACAACTTGTATCATGCCTACTGTGCATGGGCTCTCTTTCTGTGGGGCACAGAATCCCTATTTTGCTTTCATCATTCAGAAACAAATGACTAGCACATCATTAGCAGTAGGAAGAAATCACCGAACTGTGTTTATTTTAGTTTTTGATTTGCAAATCAGGGGATGTGTATTCATTTATTTAAGAAAAAACTTTTGTTAATGCCTGTTTGTTTGTTTGTTTGTTTGTTTAGGAATCTCCCTTTCAGGTTTTCGGGTGGAGATTGCAGATGGTGTGAAGCTTCACCTGTTAGATGACGTCAGCAGTTGGGAAGCTGGAGACCAAATTGTGGTTGCAAGCACAGACTACTCCATGTACCAAGCAGAGGAGTTTACCCTTCTCCCCTGCCCTGAGTGCAGCCGTTTTCAGGTCAAAGTTAAAGGTATCGCACTACTCACTGTTCTTCAGAAACACACTCTTTCTTGGCATTCGATTCCTGCAGTCTTTTCTCCAGATCACTCCCTTATCAGCGTGGACACAGCTGAGGGTCTTAGTGGGGAGAGCACTGGACGCTAGATTCCAGAGGGTGGTGCACAGAAAGCTATCCTCCCAGGCAGTGGTCCTGCTACTAGTGAGCCCTGACAGGTGGTTAGTGCTCCTCTATCTCTATTTCCTTGTTAAAGGAAAAGGTGAGGACTAGGCAAACTGGTTTCCTAAAATCCACTCTAGTTTCTTACTAATTTTTTAGTGTCAGATAATAGTAAACTTGCCTAACAACTAATAGTTTTTTGTTTTTTTTTTAAATCTTATTCTCTTATAAGTAAAGAAAGTATTTTTTTAGTTCCTACATGCTTGGCTAATAAAAGGGATCTTTAGTCATATTTAAAATAGAACCGAATAAGGTACTTTCATTAGACTTTATCTTCTCCTGTATTGATGAGGTATGCAGGTTTTGGAACAGAGCAGCTCCTAGAGCCTCTTACTATGAGCTGTGACAGGAGAGAGTGGCTGCCATCTGCCAGGTACTCATGTCTGCCCCCAGCTCTGCTCACTGGTCCTACCTAAAGCCCCTACGTGTTTTCCCTGTGGGCTTCAGCACACCATTTCATTCACATTGCTTTCTTGTTCTTGTGCTCTGATTATACTGTACTGCCAAGAATGAAGAGCTACACTCTTCAAGAAGTACTTGCTTATTTTTGAGTAAAGAATGTTGAAGCTTCAATTTTTTGTGCTTTAGTAGAATGTTAAGTAGAACACTTAGCTTAGAGTTGATATTTTCCCCCTTTATTCAGCTTTCTACTTTTCTTTCTTTTGCCAATAGCAGGCATATGCAAAAATAAATAAATAAACAAACAAACAAAAAGGAAAATCCCAAGTTACAATGATACCATCCATCATTACTATCGGTGGAAAGTCCCACTCTCCTTCCTTCCTGAGTTTAACAGAAAAACATCCGAGGGAGAAAATAAACTGCTTTTAAGCTGCTTGTAAGCTTCCAGGAAAGGTAGACATTTAAAAGAGAGTAAGCAGTAGCTGGGGGGGTGGTGGGGGTGATGCATGCCTTTAATCTCAGCACTGGCAAGCAGAGGCAGACAGATCTCTGTGAACTTGAGGCCAACCTGGGTACAAAGTGTTTCAGGACATCCAGGACTCCACAGAGAAACCCTATCTCAAAAAACAAAACCGAAACCAACCAAACAACAACAAAAGGACAGTAATCGGGAAGGAAAAGATGAAATTTCCATTGGTTAGTGTGCAGATGTTGATCACTTACTTTGAAATAGAAGCCCAATGTGACACACCATAACAAGAGCTGAAAATGCATTTGTTTCTAAGACTTTCTGGCATTTGGTTCTTCATATGTCTATGGGGTGGCTGCAGAATGAGGCCAAGAACAAGCGAGAAAGTGTTAGGCAACTCCCAGGTGTTTAGAGTCAACTATGGAAGGACACTAAGGAGGGTGTTTCGAGCTCTCTGACCCTTTGACCCCGCCTGGGGATGAGATGAGCAGCAGGAGGTGAGGCTGTGGGTGGACAGTTAGAATAGACAGTCTTTAAGATCCCTGCTTCTGGGAGTCTGTTATCCTGAGGTGTTAGATGATGTCGTGAGATTGGTCAGTGAGGAAGAATGCCCTTATGGATGGTTTCATACTTTCTTCTCTTTGTTCTCACATTATCCTTCCTTTATCCATATCACCAGAGACCCCCCAGTTCCTGCATGTCGGTGAGATCATAGATGGGATAGACATGAGAGCTGAGATTGGAATTCTCACCCGGAACATTGTAATACAAGGAGAAATGGAGGATTCATGCTATGCTGAAAATCAATGCCAGTTCTTCGATTATGACACTTTCGGGGGACATGTCATGGTGGGCAAAAGGATTTGATGATTTCTTTGAAATCTAGTTTTTAAGTTGCTAGTTTTTAAGTTGCTAAGGAACTTTTTATGGCAGAATTAGGTGTGTGTGTATGTATGTATGTTATCTGTATTTATATGGATGTTGAAAAGAAGACATAGTATTTTTTTTTAAATATAAAAAATGTGTTAAAAAAAAAACTAAAAGAGAGCAAGGTGTGATGGTATACACCTATAATCCCAGAACTCCGGAGGCTGAATTAGCAGCATCAAGGATTTCAAGGCTAGCTTTGACTACTGTATTGGGCTGGGATGTGTGTGGCCCTGTCTCACACACACAAATAAGAAGAAAGTTGTGCTTTTAGGTAGCTTGGATTGTAGTTCATCCATTTAAGAATTATTCTGTGATAAATTATTAACTCGATACACCAGGAAGAACCTAGTCACACAGAGAGTACCATGATGACTTTGATATCCATGCTTGCAGTTTCTTAGGATCTCTTGGCTACTGCAGAACCCAATAGTACCAAAGGGTAGACAGTACTGGTATGCACAATCCAAATCTGATTCGATAAAAATTACTGTGTCTAGAATTTTATCCTGGACAGTAAGGAGCAGTTACCGTATGGTTGGTGGTATTCTCTGTACCCAGTTATTGGGTCTGATCCACAGAATGTCTGAGATCTCTTTTTGTGTTGGGTGGCCTTTGGTTGTTAGCTATGCTTCAGAAATGCTGGTGTGGCATTCCTGCTTTATTTTCAGTTATGTGATTGAAAAACCCAGTGCTTGAAGAGAGTGTTCCAACCTTGTATCACAGGGATTTCCTCCCCCCTCCCCCCATAGGAGAATTTTTAAAGAGCACTTTCACAGAATAAACACTGGTAAGGATTTAGAAATAAGTAGCTATCCAGCTGTGCTGGAGGGCATAGAAACAAAAGACTCTGAATTACCAAAATGTAGACAGCCTCTGACCTGATTTAATAATTATCTTGGCTTCATTATGCTGCAAAAGTAGTGTGTACCATATAGCAAAGTTAGAATTTTGGTCTTTTTTACTGTGGAGGATGGTCTGTGGTTATGGTGCATCTTCAGATTCTGATATTTTTAGTTTAGCAGTAATTTTATGATGCTGTAGCCTTATTTACATTGTTGAGTCTTATCCATATTTGAACGAAACAAAGCCAGGATGACAGGCTGAGGTAGGTGGATTCCTATCAGGATGACAAGGAGGCCGGCTTGAGCTACATACTGAGGACCAGGCCAGCCAGGGCTGCATAGCAAGGCCTTGTCTGACAAACAAAACGAAACAAACCCAGTCCTCCCCCTTAACTCCCTACTCTACCTTGTTTTCCCATCCCCCAAATCCAGTTTGTGGTTTTCCTTGTTTCATATTTATTTATGATAAGAAGTTAGTGCCCTGGCTCTTTGAAACATGTGTCTATATAAAGAAGCATTTACTATTGTTTCCCCCTTTTTTGCAGTGCTGGGAATCAAACTGGGCGGCCTCACACAAGCCAATCAAACACTATTAGTGAGCTACAGCTCTAGCCCCCAAAGTGCTGAATTATTAAGTGAGGCTCGGCTAAAACACAAAAAAAGAAATGTTCTTATTTTATTGGTATGTTTGTGTGTGGGTGAAGGTGCATGTATATGCGCGCGCGCGCGCGTGTGTGTGTGTGTGTGTGTGTGTGTGTGTGTGTGTGTGTATGTATGTATGTATGTGTGCGCACGTGTTGCATGTATGTGGAGGTCAGAAGTCATCCTTGAGGGTTGTCCCTCAGGAGTTGTCCACGTTGACTTTGAGACAGGATCTCATTGGGACCTAAGACTGACCAGTTAGGCTAGACTGGCTGGCCAGCGGCCCCACGAATCTGTCTGTATCTGCCTCTTCAGGACTGGGATCACAGACATGGACTTCCCTCCCTTAGCTCTTCACGTGGGGCTGTAGATTGGGGTCTAGTCCTTATGTTCGCACAGCAGACATTTCATCAATCCATCCATCTCCCCCACTCCCACAATGCTGTTTGTTGCATGTTTTCCCCGCAGACACCTTCTGCTTTGGTAACATCGTCACTTCTCTCCTGTCCTGTAGATAGAGAAGAACTTTACTTCAGTCCATCTTTCCTATGTGGAACTGAAGCACATGGGCCAGCAGCAGCTGGGACGCTATCCTGTGCATTTTCACTTGTGTGGAGACGTGGACTCTAAAGGAGGATACAGACAGCCGGCGTCTGTGGATGGCCTTTCTATCCATCACAGCTTCTCACGGTGCATCACCGTGCATGGGACCAATGGCTTGCTAGTAAGTAGCCCCACACTGTGCTGACCTGCAGCAGATGTCACCGAGATGTTTGCTCTCCTTCATTCTCATGACTCCTCCGTGTTGCACTGTTTGATCACACGCTGTGCTTAACCTGCTCATACTGAAGATTCCAGTCTTCTGTCTGTGGAAACCTAGTCTTTTTTTAATCATCTAAATTATGTTATGATCACTTCTCACAGAAACTTCGAGCAGCCTTGTGTCCGGTGACCTTATGCTCTTACATTTCTGCAGATCAAAGACACCATTGGGTTCGACACACTAGGGCATTGCTTCTTTCTGGAAGACGGTATTGAACAGAGAAATGTCTTGTTCCATAACCTGGGGCTTCTGACCAAGCCAGGCACTCTGCTCCCCACGGACAGGAACAGCTCCATGTGCACCATGATGCGTGATGGGGTGTTTGGAAACTACGTCCCTGTGCCCACTGCAGACTGTATGTGAGTAACTAGTGGACATGGGGAGCTGTGTGGTGGTCAAGGCTTTTGACTTTTTGGAAACCATGGGACTAACTTCTAATGAGAAATAAATATGAAACAAAGAAAATCACAGATTGGATTTTGGGGGCAGAAGAACAGGGTAGGGTAGGGAGTTAAGGGGGAGGACTGGGTTTGTTTCATTCTGTTTCTCAGACAAGGTCTTGCTGTACAGCCCTGGCTGTCCTGGTCCACAGGGTGTAGCTCAGGCTAGCCCTATTGTCATCCTGATAGGAATCTACCTACTTCAGCCTTGCAAGTCTTGGGAGGACAGGTGTGCATCCCTACACCTGGCTGTGTTTAAAAGGTTGACAGGTTTTTGTTTGTTTGTTTGTGTGTGTGTGTGTATGTGTGTGTGTGAAGAATGATTTAAGTCACCTTCAACACTGCCTTGCAGGGCCGTTTCCACTTTCTGGATTGCCCACCCCAACAACCATCTGATCAACAATGCAGCTGCAGGCTCACAGGTAAACCACACTTTTTTGGGGATCCTCACGCTTGTGACGACTCTGGCTTACATGGGTGTGATGTCATGCGTGCCCTGAAGCCTAAGCATGCTACTGTTTTCTGGTACTGCTTGCCTCATTGAGAGCAGGAGGTAACGGAGATAGATGGTTCTGGTAAAGCCTTGCCAGTTAAGTGCCGTGAGTGTAGACAGACAGCCAATGATGGAGCAGAGGTGAGCCGTCTCTAGGATAATGCTGTCATCGGGATGGATTATTAGTGTGTGCTGTATGACCTTTCTGGCTTCTCATGTTTATATCTTTGGATAAGCAACACATCAATTCCATCTCTCATGCTGAAGAACGAGGAAAGGTTTTCCATGTCTTTATGGAAATGAGTCAGTGTGTAGAATACTGTGTCATTCTGGCCAAGGACCACATCTTTTTTTTAAGAGCAGGGATTAGTTACATTTAGGGACACCTTGATAAAGCAGCTAAAACCTCAGTTAACATTCAGTTAGCTTTTATTATACTATGTTTTTAAAATTCTGATGTTCTTATGTTATCACTAGTATGTATAGGAGGAAACACAGTACAACTAAAATTTGGTACACAGGAAGTTTGAAGCACCCATGATACCCTCTGTGAGTAAAGAGAGAATTTGCAAAATGCCTCTCACCTAACATATAGAGACACAAATCATCACTGTGTTACATACCCTCTCCAGAGGAAGTCTATGGCAGTCAGTCCAGCTCTGTAGAGCTGCCAACATGTCTTTTTTTTTTAATTTAATTTTTATTTTTTTACAATTTATTTTATACCTAGATTGTAGTCTCCTCCCTCATCTCTTCTTGGTCCCACCTTCCCTCCCTCTTCCTGCCTAGCCCCTTCCCCTATTCTATTGAGAGGGGGAGTCCTCCTCCCCTGCCATCTGACCCTAGCTTATCAGGTCTCTTATCAGGATCCTCTTTTTCTGTTGTAAGACAGGCAAATAGGCATATAAACACACAGGAGAACAGTTTCTAAGAGAAACAAACAGTTTATTTTTAAGTGATAGAAATTGTCTTATGGATAAATATGGGGTAATTTTTTCTTAAAGTTGAGCATAGTTCAAAATTATTGATTTATATATATGAATTTTTAATGATGCTATCAAGAGTGTAACTATGTTGAAAATTACAGTGCAGGTCTGTGAACACACAGTAACCTGAATAGCTATATATACGTATCACAGTTGTTCAAAGAAGGTCAGAGATGTGTAATATGATTTCTGAGAAATATGTAAGAGGAGACCTGAAGCGAGCATTTCCTTAAGGAAACCAAAACACAGGCACCCTTGGGTAACCATTGAATCTACACCTGTGATTGTCCTTAAAACATGAAACATAGCTTGAAGGACTCTGACATTTGAAGATTGCCATTTGACTGGGCAGACAATGGACATGGGATGATTTAGATTTCTATTCACTTGTTCTTCCTTGAGTATCTAAGGAGCTTGTGTGGCTTTATTTTCACCATTTCTTATTGGAAGGTTAGGACAGAGAGGCAAGCCAGGAGTCAGAACACTGCTTCCCCTTTGCTTTGCCAGAAGCTCAGACTACAGAGAATAGACGCTAATAGTCCCTAAAAGGTTAGGGCAGTGTTATGAGATGCCCTTCCAGTTTTGAGCAAGAATACTGAATGTTTCTCATGCATGGTCTTCTGGTCATTCTTGAAGTTTTTCTCTTTTCTCTAGAAAACCTGCTTCAGTCAAATTAGCATTTGTTAGGACAGAGAGGCAAGCCTGCAACACTGCTTGCTGCTGCTGCTGCTACTTCCCAGAGTAGGCAAAGCTGTTTTCATTGTACCGAGGCATTGCCATTTATGATGCTGCCCTTACCTGATTAGACGTGACAGTGCCTGACAGCGCCTGACAGTGGACAGCTGCTGTGTTCCCGTGCGCCCCCATCCTTCATCATCGTGACATCTTGGGAGGGCTGGCTCTGCCCTCTGCTTGCAGGGGTGTGGTGTCAAGCCTTCCCCAGCCCCTTTATGTTTTCTTCTGCTGTCTGAATTGCATCCAAAAGGTTGAGGTGGCCAACGGTTTTTTCAGAATAGTTTGTTTTATGAAGACCCGTTTGTAAACTTTGATCATGGAAAAATGTTGACATTACAGTTATTTGGGTGTGTAGGCATGTCCACTTTGCATGCTCCGTGTCTCCTCTGTGTCCCTAAAGGATTTGAGTAACAGCTAACAGGGTATGTCATATTTTAATTATCTTTTTACCCATTAGACCATGATTATGTGACAGTAGTCATACTCCACAAAGTATGTATCAGGCACTGTATAAACACATGCTGACTTTGAACCAATTCATATTTTCACACTGCATGTCCCAGTTTTAAAAGGCTGCTTTATCAACATTCCATAGTGTGAAGCTGTCCTTCACATTGAGCTAATTATTAATTCAGTTACAAAATAAAAAATGGGAATGGAGTCAAGGACTTTTACTTCTGTTTTCCTGTCTCAAGTTATGTCAGAAACTTCTGAACTGTTCTGTCCTGTGAGGGCCAGGAGTCCTGCAGGCGAACAGACAGGGTCCACACTGAGAGACAGCACCCTGATTCATACATGTGGTGTTCCCACCCCCACCACACACACTTTGGCACAAACTTGCCTGAGAACAGGAAGGGCATTGGAGTTGTTTGAAAGAAGCCAGTGAGCTCTGTCTGCCAGCAGACAGTTGTTTAATAGGCATGACTCATCTATTGATCAGGTTTGGAGGTAAACATGAAAAACCATATTGCCTAAAGTCTGTGCTGTCCTGGTCACACAGAAGGCAAGCAGGGCTCTCTGTCTGCATATCATTTCAGACTATGTAATGATGGGAAAGCTGGGTTTGTGTATTTGCCAGCTATGTCTTTTGTCCAATCCTGTAAGCGAAATTGTATTTGCTTTGAAAAATAACCAGATGTAATTGCTTGGGGGATGCCATATTACATGGGCAACTTTTTGCATTCAATTCTGAACTTCAAAACAATGGAAAACATTTGTTGCAGAGTGTTTTATGAGAGAGTTTCACATGGTGGCTTCATAAAAACTGAGGCTTTATATACATGAAAGTCAATGCTGCGTATTTTCTCTCATATTCAGAATCTGGATGTAATACAAATATATGTATATATGACATGAAATTAAGAGGGGGATCAAAGGAGTTGGGAAGAGGGAATCTATTGTGGGAAGAAGGAAGTGGGGACAAGGAAGGGAAACAGGAAAGAAAAATACTACACATTAAAGAATCTGGATTGTACTTATATATATATGTGTGTCTGTGTATACTATCCAAGCAGAGGATAAATGTTCATGGGGGAAAATGGGGATGAGGAGGAGCTTCGGGGAGGTGGATGGGATAAATATGAGTGAGGCATAGTGATATATATGTATGAAAATGTAATAACGAAACCTGTTTTTTGTACATTAAAAAAATAGTGTTTTTAATGCCCTTGCCCTTTCACTTGCAGGATGCTGGAATATGGTATTTATTCCACAAGGAACCAACTGGGGAATCCAGTGGGTTGCAACTCCTGGAGAAACCAGAACTCACTCCACTGGGAATATTTTATAACAACAGGGTTCATTCCAATTTTAAGGTAGGCTCTGAATGAAGTGCCTATAGATACACAGGGTGGGTTTGACTATTGTGCCCATCCTTCATCCTCTTTGTGTTGCTGTGACAGAGGAGTATTTTGTGATGAGCAGATCAGGGTTCTGGTGGCTGGTACCCCTAGTCTAGGGCCAACATCTGGCAAGGGCTGGTCTAATTACATTATCCCAAGGCACAACATACACTTGCTTGTGTGTGTATGATCTGTTTAAATCTATCATAGACTTGATGGTCAAGCCTCATCTGTCTTGTTCTTGCTGCCCACCTGCCCACCTGTCTGCCCTCCTTTCCTCTTCCTCGCCCTCCTGTCTTCAGTGTCAGGTTTCTGGGATCATGCATGTTAGAGGATATGTGTCTGGGTAGGACTCCTGCTTTACTTCCCTGCTTTTCTCCACAGTGCTGGTTGAATACCCTTTGGCCATTTACTACTACCAAGTATTTAAATGGTGAAATACTGTTTAAGAACATTTCCCTTAATTTAAGTCACCTAAAGGTCATTCAGAGACTACAGTTTCTGTGGTATTTGTCACTCACCCCGCCCTTCCATCATGATGAATATTTTTGGTTCATTTCCTTCTCACAAGTCTCTTTAATTTTTCTATTGTATATGTAATCATTTGATCTTTTCCTGTGATATGACTCAAATCAGACTTTGGTTAACAGTTCCATGCATGACCATCAAAGGAGCCTTTGAAAACCTAAGTGTTGCGGCTATAGAGA
The DNA here is from genome assembly GCF_907164565.1 of Psammomys obesus. NCBI lineage: Eukaryota > Metazoa > Chordata > Mammalia > Rodentia > Muridae > Psammomys > Psammomys obesus. Next base: position 15,249,546 of record NW_026592510.1, on the reverse strand, counting down.
TGGTTTAGAAGGCAAGATGCTTGTTATGCAAGCATGGGGACCTGAGTTAGGATCCAAGCACCTGTGCAAGAAGCTGGATATGGCTGTGTCCTCCTGAAACTCTAGAGTCATTTCAGGCAGAGACAGGGCTTCCTGGGGCTTGCTGGCTATTAGCCTAGTTCTAGGTTCAACGAGAGATCCTGCCTCAAAAGAACATGGTGAGGAATGATAGACAGGACAGCTGATGTGTTCTCCGACCTCCATGCTGTGCATACAGGTTCATACACCCCACACTCAAACATGCAAATCCGAGTGTTAGGAAAGGTTTCGAATTACTTGAACTGAGAGAAGAAAAATGTGAGTGCCATGAAATGGGTAATCAACTAAGGCTAATATTTGGAAAGCAGCATCTCAAAGGGAAAAAAAAAAATCTTCAATTTTTAAAAATTCTATTTGTGATATAAAAACTATCTTGAATTAAGTTTTGCTGTCATACGCTATGAACATATTCACTTATCTCATTAATTATAAGAGTATTACAAGGTAAAATAAGGTTTAAATCTGTTAAAATTGGGAATGATTATACAGAGTATTTTGAACCTAAAGGAAATTGAACCTTTTTTGGGATCACTCGTCACACAAATGCACACTTGACCAATCTCTGCAGCTTTCTTGTTGAGGCTTCCTGAGTCTTCATCTAGCCCAGGTCAGCCATGTTCAAGTGGCTGCTTACTGAGTTAAACTTCAGTGTTTTATGGAGACATTAAAAACATCCAAAATGAAAATCCTTCCTTTTATGCTTGCCCCGCTTTTCTATTTCTACTTTAGTAGATTAGGCAATTGGTTAATTCCATGTTTTACGTAATCAAACAATCTAAGCTTCTCTTTTGGCCCCAGATATTTTATCAGTTATACCTTACCATCACTCTCACCTTGCCAGAACACTGACTCATTTCATTTTGTTTCTGAATGATTGATAGCATCTCCTACTTCATGTATTCTGCCCAGTTCAATCCATCTTTAGTTGCAGTATTTTTTTTCTTCTTTATAGTATTGCTTTTGAAGCTTTTTTTCAGACCCCCATGTCTTATATCTTCAGCAAACATTTAAAAAGTTATATTTATGTTATGGAAACTATCTCTAATTAATTCTTGGCATCATATGTCATGATAACACACACTTATCTCAATAGCTGTAAGAAAATTAAATCTGAAAGTATTAATCTGCATGGCCTGACGTGTGCTCATCCCTTCTCTACCCCCTCCCTTATTCTTGTTAATCTATTCAGAACTTGTTCACAAATATTGCATGCGGACTCTCCCCCCTAGACTCTTTTGGTATAGACTCCTCCTGTGAGTACTATTCTCTGGCATCTTCAACTGCTTCATGCTCACCCCTAACCCATTCTGCTCTGTCAAATCCTACCCATTCTGATGATTTTGGCATCATGTAGGACACATGTCTGGAATCTTTCCCCAGTCCCGAGGAAGCTTCATCTCAGTGCCTTTTTGCCACTGGTGTCTCCTGCTTCCCTGTTCTCATGCTGTGCTTGTTGTATTGGACTGTAGCTGTTTAATTGCATGCTTCCCCTTACAGTGTATATCAGTAAGAGCAGGGGATGTATTTTACTTGCTAATTAACACGTAAACCACTAAGCATATAAATAAATAAATGTTTGTTGGATGTCCAAATGGAGAAGCTACAAATATCCAGGAAAACTGTTGCTTTTCACGGGACCTATGCTTTATGATTCCCCTGCTTCCAGCCCCATTCCCAGCTTTAGGTAAAATGATAAGCTGAAAAGTATTTTCACATCTCGCTATGCATGTGGATATACGTTAGGATCTGTGTTCATTTTAGCTCATTGTTGTGTATTTCAGGCTGGTTTATTTGTTGATAAAGGCGTCAAAACAACCAACTCCAGTGCCTCCGACCCAAGGGAGTACCTCTGCTTGGATAACAGTGCAAGGTAAGGCTGCCTCTTGAGTTTACATTCAAGCTTATCTTCCCAGGGCAGAACATTCAGATTCAAGTGCATGGTGTTCTTTTTGATGGCAACACATGCAGAGGAAGTTCTGAAAACGCATATCAGAGTCCTTGGAAATCTCTCTGTTGTCTTAGTCCTAAGCCTAGGCACTTATCTTTCTGAAATGCCAAGCAAGTTGATGCCTTGCTCCTCTTTCACAGTGGAAATTCACGTAAGAGGGAGCTTGAGGAGAAACAGAAAGAGAAGAGAGGGGTTAACCAAAGGTTTCAGATTTGAGAAAAAGACTGACTCATGAAAAACAAGTCAATCCCTCAAACCTAAGCATATAGAGTATGGTGAGTGCTCTAATGTGATATTGCACCGCTTTGTTTCAGGGGAATGATCCCAGAGTTGAGCATCAAGCTGCCTCTGGTTTTCATTTCATTTCCTGGTAGCCTCGGGTTAGCCTCTCGGCAGACTGTGTCACTGTCCCATGTAACCACATAATATGTTTGGGATGTGGGTCGGGGTTGCAGCTCTCTCCTGGGCTGCATGCCAGCCAAAGTAAGCAGCATGTCTCGTGGAAATAAAGTGCTCTGGGTAATGTGGCAACCTGACGTCATATTCAGTGGAAACTACAGACATACTGTTTTTCTATACTTCATATTTGCTGACCAGATTATGAGGTTGAATGGGTGATAGTTTTGCAAAGGCTTTTGCTAGACATTTGAAAGAAGAATGACGGGCCCAGTTGTTAAGAGAATAGAGCAGGAGCCACACTGGAGATGGATGAATCTGACTTAATGTTCAAGGCAGGATTCTTGCCATACATTACTAAGATGTGAGGTCAGGAGAAAACTGGGAAAGTCCGCTTGGTGAATCATGCATCAAGATTCCTCAAATGAAACCTTTGAGAACAGTGATCAGGGAAAATTTAAGAAGGCCAATAAGGGACCGCCACGTACGTGAAACGCAAAGTTCTGTATGCACCTTGCTGGGTGATCATCCCGAAATAGAGGTAAAAGAGGAAAGCTTAGGAAAAAGGAGCAGATAGATGAGAATGAAATTATGAACCCCAAATATTGGCTGTCCTAGTTTGCTTCCTATTGCTGTGATAAAAACACTGTGACCAAAACAGCTCGAGAAGGAGAGGGTTATTTCAGCTAACAGGTTACATCCACACTGAGGGAAGCAGTGGCAGGTACTTGAGGCAGAAGTGGGAGGAAGTGGAGACCCTAGAGGAATGATGTTGCTTACTGGCTGGGCTCTCTCAGCTTGCTTTCTTACACAGCCTCTTATAGGTTCAGGCTTACCTGCCTAGGGATAGTCCTACCCACAGTGGGCTGGGCCCTCCTACAGCATTTAGCAATCAAGAAAATGCCCCACAGAGACTAGTCTAACCTAGTAAATTCCTCAGTTCAGGCTACTTCTCAGGTTACTCTGCTTTCTATCAGGTTGACAATAAAAACAACCAGCATACTGGCCTAGCCCCTCCCCGCCCAAAATAGCAAAGTTGCTATTGGAAAGTTACCCCTGCTTCTCTGTCTCTCTCTGTGTCTGTGTGTTTGTGTGTGTCTCTGTGTGTGTGTTTGGGTGTTTAAGACTAGTCTCACTGTGGAATTCTGGTGGGTCTAAAACTTACAGGGCGCTGCCTGCCTCTGCATCCCAAGTGTTGGGATTATAGGCAGGTGCCACCAAAGCTGGCCATACCTGCTTTCTAAAAGTCTTTTATGATTGGTAGTTTTAGTGAGACGTGCTTTGTCAACTTGCCAGAAAAATGGTTAAACAATTGGCTCTTTTTTTCTGCCTGTGAAGAATTTCTATGGGTCTGAGGGAGATGGCTCAGCTGGCTCAGTGCTTCCTTCACAAGTGTGAGATGTCAGTTTAGTGACCGACACCCAAAAGCCAGGCTGGGGGAAGGTGGAGATAAGAGGAGCACTGGGGATTGCTGAACAGTCTAGCTGAACCCTCAAGCAATGCTCCGCTGAGAGATCCTGTCTCAAACAGTGAGTGTGAAGCGTGATTGAAGAAAGCAGCTGACAGAAACATCTGGCCTCCACATGCATTTGTTCCTTCACACTTGTGTGCACGTGTGCAGAGGCACATTGTATACTTTATGTGTTTGCAGATATGTCTGTACATGGATGGAGGAGTAGATCTAGTCAAGAAGCTTTTGACATTGTAACTGGACTACCCATTATGACTTCTGAAGTTCTTTACTAGGTGGACAAGTGCACACTTTGAAGATGGTAGCTGTTCCTCATGGGTTCTCTTACCAGTCTTCAAATGCATACATACTGCTAAGGAATTAGACTCTTGTAATTGTAAAGAGCTAATTATAGAAGGAGAATGACAAGACCTTCAGCATCTGTGTATATGTTTCGTTTTGTGTGAACTGGTATGTAGACAAGGCCCCCATGTGTTCATACAACTCAGACATGAGTAAAAATGACAAAACACAAATGAGTAATAAATCAGGCTATGAACCAAACACCAGGCTTGTGGAATCCAGAAGATCATTCTATTCCTCCGAGAGGAAGCTGACTCACTAGTGATCAGTGTCCTTCTGTGTCTTCAAGATGTGCAATAATGGGAATTCAGAGATGGGGATTCTTAAGAGAACTTCATTTTAAAGGGGGGGGGGCATTTCCTAAAGAAATCTTTAAAAGGGGTAGGGTAAGGCATTATAACCACGTAGTACATTTAAATCATGGGAGGTGACTGTATTAGTTACTTTTGTCAGTTCTATGGCCAAATATTTTACAGGAAGCAACTTAACAGGGGGAAGGTTTATGTTTGTTCACAGTTTAAGAAAGGATATCATGGTGGGAAAGGCACAGTGGATGGCATAGTGTGGGCAGCTGGCCACACGGAATCCACAGTCATCACGAAGAGAGAGATGAATGGTGGCGATCAGCTTGCTCTTTTAGTTCCACCCAGGACCCCAGTCTGTGGAATGGTGCCACTGGCATTTAGGACTAACCTAGTCTGGAAACACTCTCACGGACATGCCTGGGCATGTGCTTCTACAATGATTGTAGATTCCATCAAGTTTTCATCAGTATCAGCAACCGAGTGGCTGGAGAGATGGAGAGATGGCTGAGCAGTCAAGGGTGCTTGCTGCTCTTGCAGAGGCCAGGAGCTTCGTTCCCAGCACCCATGCTGGGTCGCTCACAACCACCTGGTCCTCCAGCTCCAGGGGATCCATCTGACTTTCTCTTCTGGCCTCCGTGAACACCTGTGCTTATGGGTTCACACATCCACAGAAACTCACATATACATAAATAAAATAAACATTTAAAAAGCTAACCATTGTGGTGATAAAAATTGGTATGATTAATTATTTTCTTATAATTAAAAAGTACTTTATTGTATTTTGTGTTTGGATATTTTGCCTGTATGTATGTCTGCATACCACCTTTGTGTACCAAAAGAGCTTATCAGATCCCGTAGGGCTAGAATTATAGATTAGTTGTGGGCCACCGCTGGAGCCTGAGAATTGAACCGATGTTCTTGACTGCTGAGCCATTGCTGCAGCCCCTACCTGTGTTTTCTAAATACCAAATGAAAACGCTCAAATTAGAGACACCACTTTGGTGCAAATGATGAGTGAGAAGGTCAGAAGGGATGAGGTGGCCACAGGGGGAGGGGGTCACATGAGGCCTTATATTACCCATGTGTCTTCATTTAGAATAGCAGTCCTCAACCCGTGGGGTTGTGACCCCTTTGGGTGCTTACCTTACACTTGGTAACAGTAGCAAAATTACAGTCATGAAGCAACAAAGAAATGATTTTTTTTTTTTACGTGGGGTCACCACAACATGAGGAACTGTATTATAGGGTGGCAGCATTAGGACATTGAGAACCACTGCTGTAGAACATTACATTTCTCACTTCCAAAGATCTCCCAGTTTGATTTTATGTGACAACTTTATGCAAAACTTTTTAACAGCAAGTGCAATGCCGGCAAAGTTTATATCGGCGTGAAGATTCTTACCACTTCAGTCTGAGGTAGTCAGGGCTCTGGCCTCGGGTAGACATCACGCCCTCATCCCCGATGCCCCCATTCTAGTGTGCACCACCAGCACCTATCAGAAACGCACAAGGAGCCTCTGCATGGTCTTACAGTCCGTTCGCCAAATGTCATCCCAAGATGATCTGTTGGGGTGGGTGGGGATCTGATCCCATGGTTACCTGCCTTCACTGACCTCCCATTGTTTATTGAGTAAAGGGGCACTTGCGTGCCTTGAACCTTTCTGTTTCCCTCCTTCCCACCTCACTTCTCCAGGGGCTTGTAGTGGCTCCTGTAGAATGTGGAGCTTCTATGTCTGAGGCACCCAGGCTGGGTTGTCTTTCCACAAAGGTGCCACTCTCACTGCCATTGTGATCACCTGGTTATAGGCCATGAGATACAGAAGCAACATCGTGCAGAGGGCCCTTCCTGTATAGTTGGAAAACTCAGTGCAGTGAGCTTATTTTGAAACTCTTAATTCTCACTTTAAATGTTTTGTTCTTTTATTCTTTCTCCTATCTTTGTAAGGTGATAGGCTTATGGAATCGAGTTATTATATAATCAGCTTTTGACTTTTTCAATAAGGTCTTTGTAAATGTTGTTGAGTGACGAAAATGAGGAATTCAGTTTTTGTAGTAAGTAATTTAGTTGGTCTTGTAGGTTTAGGCATTTCCAAGCTATTATTGAATTTGGATTTGTCTTTCTAGCTAAAGCTATATAAACAGCATACAATCTAATAACGTAATTCATATAGATTTGCCTTGAGATGTATGATTAATTTTTGCACTGAGTTTATATTAGTAACATGTGACTTAAGAATGTTCAGAAACACATTGGAGTACCTGATGTGCTTTCCTGTACGCATTGTTTACAGGGGCCTTCTCTACATTGACTGTTTAAGAATACACGAAAGCATTTTTGTCTAGGAACTTAAATGTAAATAAATGTAATTGTTTTGAGCATTTGAACTACAAATAATTAAGTTGAATCTTAATATTTTTTTTATTTGTTTACCTTGGTCCAATTTAAACCCTCCTGCTTGACCCATAGCATACAGGGAACAGTTTCCTTTTCTTTTGCCCGCTTCACTTTTTAACAAAGCACTGTGTTCACCCCCCAGGTTTCGGCCTCATCAGGATGCAGACCCTGAAAAGCCACGCGTCGCTGCTGTTATCGATAGGCTCATTGCTTTTAAAAACAATGATAATGGTGCCTGGGTCAGAGGAGGAGACATTGTTGTTCAGAATTCAGCGTGAGTACATGTGTGCAGAGTATCTGCTGACGTTGCTGCTCGTTTTTAAATTTTTTTTTTTTTTTTAAGACAGGGTTTCACATACCTCAGGATAGCCTTGAATTTGTGTAACAAGACCTGAACTTTTGATCTTCTTGTCTCTACCTTCCTTCCAAGTACTATTAGAAGTGAGTGCCACCACAGCTGGTTGGCTTTTTTTTTTTTTTTTTAGTTCCTGGAATCATCATTATTAGTATTAGTATTAGTATTAGTATTAGTATTAGTATTAGTATTA
>NW_026592510.1:15224205-15242053 GCF_907164565.1 Psammomys obesus | reverse complement strand
TATTAGTATTAGTATTAGTATTAGTATTAGTATTAGTATTAGTATTAGACAGGATAGGCTCTGAGGATGACTACTACTGCAGATGTTTAGAAACCCCTCATTTTGGAGCTTTTGTTGGAACTGAACTAGTCTGGTGACATTAGAAGGTTTCCAGTGGGTTGACCAGAAACCTGGAATTTAGCTTTATATAATAAACACTGTTTGTGTCAGAGAGCTTGAAGCCACCTGGGGTTTTTACTTTTTACTGTTGTTCCTCTTGGGATCCCTTTAAATTTTTTTCTGGTTTTTCTTGCCTTGCCACTCAAAATGAAAGTTGTCTAATTCCATCTTAGTATGCCTGCTGACTGTGTCTTCCTGGAGTCAGGAAGTGCCTCACTTGTTTTTTTTCCCACTTGCATACAGGCCTGGAGCATACTTAGTTAAGTTTTAGTGTTAGACAGTCTAGCAAAAATTGTTTTGCTTTTCTGTTTCCCACCGACTATTAGTTTCTTGGCTTTTTACCATGGCCTCTGACTGTTTTCACCTCCAAATTTAACACTGTATTAAATCTGTAGCAATGGCATAGGTCTCAGACTGAAATTTTTTGAAGCAAATAGTGTAATAGAAAATAATGATTAAAACCACATTTCAGCTAATATCTTTATATGGTGTTTACTCTTCCAGATAGTATTCAAATACTTGAAATGATTTTTCTCAAGAATCCTATGAGAAATGCCACATTATTATTTCGATGTACAGATGAGAAAACTGAGGGGAAGGTGGTTGAAAAACAGGCCATAGTTGGCAATGTCAGGATTTGAACCCGGCACCCTCACCTTGGGGTGTGGTGACTAGGAGGTTTAACTTCTGTGTGGTTGGAGAGTGAGCATCAGGACTGTGGGGTTTACGCTCACACACTGAGGAAATGATCTCTTCCATGTTTATGGGTGACTTAGACATACTCTCATCTTCTTCCTCTTCCAGATTTGCAGATAATGGAAAGGGATTGACTTTTGCCAGGTTTGTAATGGTTTTAAAATATTTGATTATTTTAAAGCTATAATGTAAAATCACCCTTAGTGTTTTTGTTTATTTTGGCATAGGGGGTGGGGAGTTAACCCAGGGAAATTTTATAATTTATTAGCATTAAAAAAAGAAAAGAAAAAAGAAAAAAGATCACTTTTCTTGGTACCACTAGAGGGCCAAAAACATATACACATGCACATACACACACACATATGTATGTATATATATATTTTTAATAGACTAATTGCAGTCTTGCCAAAGTTGTAGGCTAATTTGTTGAAATTCCACAGAAGGGTAGGGTAGTCATTAACTGTGCTTAGAAGAAAACACTTGAACTTTCGGTAAAACTATTTAAAAATAGGGAATGAAAGAAGAAGAAAAACAGAGTGAAGATTAAACATCATAACTTTCCTCTTAGAACTTTCTTTAACTTAGGAATAAGTTTTGAGAACTAAACTTTCCGTGTGTGTGTGTGTGTGTGTGTGTGTGTGTGTGTGTGTGTGTGTGTATACATGGGTCTCTGTGTGGGCTTCTGTGTTTTTCCACAGTGCTGGGGATCAAATCAGTCTATGCTGATGTTTCATTCTGCAGCTGACCTGCACCTCTACCCTTTTATGTAATTTTTTTTTTTAATAGATAAAGAATATTCCACTGGCCTTGTTACTCATACTTGTCACTTAATTGCTGTATTCTGGGAAAATTCATTGTTGTTTGAGGCAAATCAACTGTTTCTAATAAATTAAACTTTATGTTTATATATAATTTTCAAGTAACTCACTAGTTTATAAACAGAATTTTTATAGTATAAAAGCAATTTCTGAGGATTTCATAATGTATGTTAGGAAACGGTATTAGCTTAATTTTCTGTGTTTTAGCTTTCTAAATTGTAGCTTGGCTTCTTTTGGGGGGCAGTTTAAACTTCTGTGAGGATATCTGTAACCACTGTTCTCATTTCACCAGTGATGGGAGCTTCCCAAGTGATGAAGGTTCCAGCCAGGAGGTGTCGGAGTCCCTCTTTGTCGGGGAGAGTAGGAATTACGGCTTTCAGGGTGGCCAAAACAAGTACATGGGTACAGGGGGAATAGACCAGAAACCTCGGACGCTACCCAGGAACAGGTGAGTAGGACTTTGGCAGCGGAGAATTAAATAGTGGAGACACAGCCTTTTCCTGTAACAAGCCTGGAGAGATTGCCTTGCTTTGGCTCTTTTCCTGTCTTATTATCAGTGCTCAGTATTACCCGTATTACCATTGTCTGTTATCCTCATGGGATTTTAGAACACTAATAATTATACATGTCATAGGTTTTATTATCAGTTTTATGAAGGAGCTGCTCTTGTTTCTTTTCACTTATGTAAGACCTTATATAAGTGAATTTCTTTTTCTCTCTTAATGCTTTTTTTTTTTTTTTTCTTGAGACATAGAAAGTTGCCAAACCATAAACTATGACATTAGGTCAATTTCCCTGCAATTCATGATGCTGGTTTTTCAGAAATAGCTACTGGAAAAGGGAAATTACCTCTGAAAAGAGCCCTAGAAAATGAGAGTTAGTCGGATGCCAAGCCAACTCAGAATCCAGCCAAGGCCGTATAATTAGGTGTGTTTAAGATGGTGAGGGGATAGGGGCAGAGTAGGGCAGGTTTTCTGTCATCACAGTCACAATTCTTTTTTTTTTTTTGTGTGTGTGTATGTGTGTGAACTTTTTTTTTTTATTTGAAAATAGATTCTTCTCTCATCCCAACCACAGTTTCGCATCCCTCCACTCCTAGTTTCCCTATACCTCCCCTCTCCTCCGATCCATTACCCTTCCATTTGTTCTTTAAAAGGAGCAGGCCTCCAAGAGAAGACAGCCAGACAGGACAAACCAAGATACAATAAAACAAGGCAAAAAGCCCTCATATCGAGGCTGGACAAGGCAACCCAAAAAGAGGAAGAGTCCCAGGAGCAGGCAAAAGAGTTAGAGATACATTGCTCCCACTGTTAGGAGTCTCACAAGAACACCAAGCGACCAGCCATCATATACATGCAGAGGACCTGGTGTAGGCCCATGCAGGCCCCATGCTTGCCATTTCAGTCTCTGAGCCCTTGTTAGCCCTGCTTAGTTGGACCATGTTCTGGTGTCCTCCATCCCTTTTGACTCCTAAGGTCTTCCCTCCCCCTCTTCCAAGAGGTTTCCTGACCTTCCAGCAGAGGGACCTGATAGAGACCTCCAGTTTAGACTCTCCCTCTGTACAATGCCTGGCCGTGGCTCTCTGCACCCATTCCCATCTGCTGCTGGAGGAGGCCTCTCTGATGATAGCTAGACAAGTTACTGATCTATGAGTATAATGGAATATCATTAGGAATCGTTTCACTGATTTTACCCGTTCCTCTCCACAGTTGTGTTTGGTTTTACCCTAGGTCTCTGGGCTATACAGTCTCTAGTTCCTGGCCAGCCAGGCAGTGGAGAGCATGGGATCCCTCTCATGTGCCTTAAATTAACCAAACACACACAATCTTCCCCACACACCCTCTTTTCATTCCTTACCCAACCTGATCCTTCCCAATCCTATTCCCAACCACCCCCAGTCCATCCAAAAAAATCTGTTTTATTTCCACTTCCCAGGGAGTTCCTCCTAGACCCTCCCCTTTACCTAAGCTCTGTGGGTCTGTGGATCGTAGCTTGATTATCATTTATTTAACCACTAATATCCACATATAAGTGAATACATACTATATTTGTCTTTCTGGGCCTGGCTTTACTTGTCTGCAGATTTCATGATGCCATTTTTTTTTTAACATCTGAGTAATATTGTATTGTGTAAATGTACCACATTTTCTGATATTCTTCAGTTGAGGGACATCTAGGCTGTTTCCATTTTCTGCCTATTATGGATAAAGCTGCTATGACCATAGTTGAAAAACTGTCCTTGTGACAGGATGGATCATCCTTTGGGTATATGCCCCAAGAGTGGTATAGCTGAGTCTTTAGGTAGGTAGATTCCCAGTTCTCTGAGGAACCACCATATTGACCATTAGAGATCTTAAAGCAGCAGTTGGATTAGAAACCTCTTCAAAGCTCCTTAACCCAGCTCCTGGGCCTAAGGTTTGAAGCTGTCTTCATTACATCTGTAGGAAAACTAAGTAGAAAATAATCTCAGTCATGTTCTTAAGACCTCACTTCTAAGTTGATGTCATCATGGCCCATCAAGGATCAGCCCATTGTAGGAGTGCTCCCCCTGAGTGTGGGTCAGGATGAGTCAGGGGAGTGGGACAGACAGACTGACAGCTTTCCTGGTATCCTGTGCTAGCCTCTTTTGTCCTTGTGAAGTAGTGAGCATGTCACTCTGTGCAGCTTTTCTGTTGGATCATGAATACCACTAGAAAAGGAACTTCCTGTTTTTCAAGTTGTACTGAAGACTGAAGCCAAGTCCTCCTGCGTTTGAGGAAAGTACTCTCTGTGCCAGAATGTATCCTCAGCCATACTTCAAGAATCTGCAGTAACTCACATTTTCAAATGCTTGCCACGGCCTGTTCTTGGTAGCTCACCTTCACTTATCCCTCACAAAACACAGGCAGGTGTGTGTTGCAGCCCCCCACTTTACAAATGAGAGCTTGTTAAGAAGCGGAGGCAAGATTTGAAGCCATTGAGTTTGGCTTCAGCTCTGCATGCATCATGGTTATACTGTGTGTATTTTACAGAAGCAGGGTTGTTGGCTGTATGGGTTGTGCCGTGGTGCCCAGTTCATTTCTGTTTTTATTTAACACTGACATCTAGTTTTATTTCAAAATGCTTTTTCTATCTTTGCTAAGGAAGATTAAAGAAACAGCCAAAACCTTCCTGGATTAGTGAACTCAGGTTTTCTTTGACTGTGTTTATAGTCTTGTCTGTGAGGGTGAGTCATGTTGATTTTTGTGTCCAGAGTTTATGCATGAAGTATAGTTTTAATCATAGTCTGGATTTCTAAACATTTTCGTTGTCAAACTCTGTCGAGGTGCAGACCAGCTACTGTAGAAATCCTCTGAAATATCCTCAATAAATACCTTAATAGGAAAACCAAGGAATTAAAAATTTTATAGTCTAAATAAACAAACGAAAAAGTTTTACCCTTGTTCTGTGGTTAGATAGGAGGCTTTCTCTGCTTACATGGGTGTGTCTTTTGGAACAAAACCACAAAGAGTTAACAAATAAAACATCCTCCTCTTTGTGAGACCGTAATGGCCCAGGATTACAGAGGAAGGGTAGAAGAGACTTTCAACCCTGGATACCTCCAATGAGGATGGCAGGAGTTGGCTCCCTCCCTTTCTCAACCTGGTGCCATAAAATTGGCTGCCCACAATCAACCTAGTAAGAATTTATTACCTTGACAGTTATCAGACTCCTTGTTTGACTTTATAAGCTTCTCCTCCCACCCCCAACTCCATAGCTCCTGAGTACCTGTGCCCTGGTCAATGGTACACAGCCACACAAATCTGCCCCAGAGACCCTGGCCACCTCCTTAGGGGCATAAATACTTCCTTCTTCCCCCAATTAAGCGAGTGGTCTCACTGAAGCTGTCTCCCAAGAAGGCTGTTTCTTGTGCACTCAGAGATTCTGCATTGCGCCTACCTGCCCTGCCTAAGCTTCTCTCCCTCCAGTCCAGCTGAGTGTGCAGCCAGCCTGGGTACCCTGAGGTGAGAAGCAAAACTGGGGCAGCACTTACTTCTATATCCCTCCTCTCTCTCTTTCTCTTCCTCTTCCTCCTCTTTTTTTGTCATGGTACTCAGGACCTTGGACACGTTACTCAAGCACTCTACACTGAGCTACATGCCCAGCCCTATAGAAAGCATCACAGCTGAGTTGATTCAGGGAAATTCAAGGCCCTTGTTTAGAGAGACCCAAAACAAAAACATGTCTCTCCCCACCAACTCAACTGTATGACGATATCATGTTGTTTCCATGCACTAATTACCTACAATTACTATTTTTTAATCTGTCCTAGGATATGGTATTTTTCACTCCACTAGGGCTTGTGTCTTGCTTACCACTGTGTCTTAGAATTTTGTTTGGTGCTTACTGGATACCCGAAGTATTCATAAAACATAAATGTTGTGAAAGGTACAGGTCCATGTTTATTACACATATCTTCTATTTTAATAGGACATTTCCAATTCGAGGCTTTCAAATTTATGATGGACCTATTCATCTCACAAAGAGCACTTTCAAAAAGTATGTGCCAACTCCAGACAGGTACAGCAGTGCAATTGGCTTCCTCATGAAGAATTCTTGGCAGACAACACCCAGGAATAACGTTTCCCTTGTGAAGTTCGGTCCACAGGTAAGTATGTTCTCATGGCTCCTCCACAGGGACCGTGGCAGGGCTGGTAGGATAGCACATTCCAAAAGACAACCTGCAACAACAAAGGATTTATAGTGAGTTGAATGACAGGAAGAAAATTGTATACGGTAGCAACTCTTAACTCATGACTCAATCTCGTTGAGTTCAGGATGAGAACAGAAGTCTGTTGCCACTCAGGCTATTTTTGACATTAGATAATGTCTTCAATAGAATAATGGCTTAGAGTGATGATGTGGTGAATTTGTCCAGTTTCATAGGAACAAGATGGCATACGATTTTGAGACACTGAGTAGTAAGCTGGACAGTAGGCCCATTGCTGCTGAGAAATCTGAATCCTGCCTGATGGTGTACTTTTCTCTGACTTGTGTCCCCTTCTGTGAGGGACATAAAGTTGGTATAAGGAGGCATATTGGAGCAATGTGATAGAAATTGGGGTTGGCCATTAAGAAGACTTAAAATTTGTATTCATGTTGCAGTTGCCCCCAGAATATTTTTCTTAGTTGTTTCACCGTTTTCCACAATCCACAGGACAATCTTCTTAGAACCTCACACCCTTTCCATCTTGCTGGTTCCATGTTTGGAATGGCATGAGCCCCCAGCTCCCTGATCCACACACAGCCAAAACTAAAACAAGGCTCACGACTCTTTCATCACATCCACACAAAACTTGGAGTGGCTTGGTTTAAAGTAGGGCTTGAGATGGGCTTTCCAAAAGCCATAGCATCAGAGGATTCACAGGGATCATATCAGAGCCTCATCCTCCCTCCCTATGGTGGGGATGTTGTGGGAACAGTTTGTGAATGCAAGAGAAAAGGGTACAGTAACGCCAAGGACCTGGAGCCAGCTGATTCCAAGCAATGCTGTTGTCCATCAAGGTGCTTCTCGTTTAGATGTGCTGTTGATACCCAGCATCCTTGGTTGAGGAGTGCACAGAACTGTTTAGAAGTGCTTCTGTGAGCCTTGAAAATGTTAGTGGTTTTCCCCTAACGGGAGACAGGTAAAAGCTTTAAATGGTGTCACCTACAACTCACTTTCTAATTGGATGCTATGTGATTACTGAAGGATTTATTTCATCTTATTTTTTATGTGCCATGGGGGGAATTCAAAGCAGGACCTTGCTTACATTGGCAAGATTTCCACCAGCTGAGCTACATCTCCAGCCTCCCAGGAAAGGCTTTAAAGTAACTAGCTGACAGGGGAGTTACTGAGCCAGGCACGTTCTGTGTTCAGATGAGATGTAGCAGCACCTGTTCTCCAGCAGACTCTACTTAGAGTTCAGCAGACCCTCTCCATCCCCTCTCCGTCGTAAGCCAGCACCGACACTATGAGTCAGTTTCGACCTGTACTGATATTTTTGCTGGGCAAGAGTGATAGGAATGGATAAGTTACTAAATCATTTGGAGTGAGGTAAAGTGATTATTGATATACTTTGAATAGATTTTTTATTTAATTCAGATTTAACTTGCATACAGGGACATGCACAAAATCTTTTTTGTTTGTTTGTTTGTTTGTTTTTGAGACAAGATTTCTCCGTTTAATAGCCCTGGCTATCGTGGCACTCATTTTGTAGACCAGTCTGGCCTTGAACTCACAGAGACCTACCTACTTCTGTCCGACAAATGCTGGGAGTGAAGGCATGTGCCACTGCACCTGGCTACATGTGGAGTTAATAATAGTTTACAAATAGGTATGGCTGGTTCTACTTTCCTCCCCCCCGCAGCTTCATCATTTAAGTGAAAATAAAAATGAAGTTGCAGCTTAATGCTTCCCAGTTGAGCTTCATGAATCTTTAGAGATGTTTTTGCTCAAGCATGTCATTTTGTAGGACAGAGGTCAAGTGATTGCCATGGTTGCCACCAGTGACCTGTGAGTTGTAAAACTCCATTGGGGTTCTGTGGCAGGCGCTATGTGAGCTGACGGGAAGCTCATCCTGTGATATTCTGGTCTTTCCTGCCGCCAGGTCTCTCTAAACGTCTTCTTTGGAAAGCCTGGCCCCTGGTTTGAGGACTGTGAGCTGGATGGTGACAAGAACTCCATTTTCCATGATGTCGATGGCTCTGTGACAGGATACAAGGATGCCTATGTGGGGAGGATGGACAACTACCTGATCCGCCATCCAAGCTGTGTCAACGTCACTAAGTGGAATGCAGTGGTCTGCAGTGGGACCTATGCCCAGGTAGGTCCAGAAGGTGGTCCAGGCCTGTGGCTGCCTCTGGGAGGAGGATGTTAGCTCTGTAGGGATTGGGGCTTTCCCAAGCACAGTTTTTATGGGGGCGGGGAAGAGAAAGAGAGAATATTCTGCTACATGTGAACTCAGAGAAGTGAGTCTGCCGGGGATGTGTTGTAGTTGGTATGCAGCTGAGACAAGAGAAACCATGCTCCTTTTCCTGAGACAAGGTCTTCCCATGCAGCCCAAACTGGCTTGGAATTTGTGGCAATCCTGGCTCTGTCTCCACTTCTTGTGACTCTGCAACACCATAACAGATAGTTAGGCCTGAAGTTTCTTGACCCTTAGGCTTTTCTTACTGCATTCTTCTTACTACATTTCTTACTATATTGATTCCCTTGAGGGAGTTTTATTGTTTACTTTCAGGGTTCTTATCTCTGTGAGATCTGACTTTGAGAATATCAGTAAGTCACTGAGAAAGCATAGTGTACCAAGGAAGGAACTGAGGTTTGGAAATCAGTAGACAAGAAGGAATCCAAGGAAATCCTAATTATATTATGATAGGCTGTGGAGATTTGGAAGTGATAGCACAGATATGTGGGGAAATACCTCTTTGAAATCATTAAGCTAGTATGTTATCTCCGCAGATGAGAGGCGTATTTGCAAAGTGTACATAGTTAAGAGCACAGACCCTGGCATCAGACTGTCTGAATTTGAATCCTGGATGTTGTTACTTGCTGAAATGTGAGGTGGATAACTCAAGGGGTATTCTGTGGCCCTGCATAATGGGAAGAGTAACAGAACAGGATGTTTTCACGGATCATATTTAGTATGCAGTCTGGCTGTTGTTGAAGTGCCTGCTGCCAGTTGAAGAGCAGGGCTGTAAGTCGCAAAGCTGGCTCTAACAGAGATTTGGAATGATGGAAGAGCTTACAGAGCTGAGGATTCAGTTACCCATATATTAGGAGAAGATTCCTTAAGCCCCATATTTAAGGCAGTAAAAGTGTGGGATTTAATCATAGATTGCTAGACTAGGCGTGGTGGTACACGACTGTGATTCTAGCATTCAGTAGCCTAATGCAGATAGATCTCTACAGCATGGTTAGCTTGGGCTACATAGTAAGACAGTGTCTAAAAAAAAAAATCAGAGGAGAGAAAAGAATAAAAGAAGAGGCTGATTTGAGCACCAAGAAGGAAGTTGGAGGAAGAACAAGGGACACTCTAAGTCACCCTGGCCTGTGATGGCTGATACCAGATACCTCTCTTTATTGTGTGGTTTCTCCCTGCCACTGACCTTGGCCTAGCAGCCTGCTAAGCACAGTGCATGTGCTTGTGGCTTCCTGCTTGGCGCTTCCCCAAGCACCCCAAGTTTGATGTGGTTTTCATCTCTCAGCCTTCTGTAGTCGGCATGCCTTAGGGTACAGTTCTTCATTATTATTCTGACTTTGAAATGTTGTAGAAGAATGTTACTCTTAAATTAAAAAAAAAAAAGTCTAGCTTGTTCTCTGTAGACAAGAAAAAGACTTAAGAATGAAGACTAAACAGTACTTCCTGTTTATTCTATTAGCGCCTTTGTTGTGGGAATTCTCATTCCTTTGAATGGGTGAGGGCAAAAGGTAATAGAGGAGCAAGTCCTTCAGGGGATGAGGATTAGATGGAGAGTTAACCACAGCGTAACAAGAAAGAAAAGAAAGTGGTTTAAAATGGGGTCCCCCTATTTCAATTTGTTCTTATTCACATTAAATGTCCCCATCAATACTTAGCCTCTACAGATATTCTAAAATTAAAACCAAAACAAAAATAAGGAGCCTTTACTCTTTTAGTAGCTGCAGTTTTTATTGAATTTAGTTTTTGCTAACTGTGTGTGTGTGCATGTGTGTGTTTATATGTGTGCATGACAGACTGACTGAAGATGGTGAATGCTCACTAATGAAGATATTAAATGTCTGTAAAGTATGTGGTATATGGTTATAATAGGTAGTAATTTTTGTAAGTTCCAGTTTTTAACTAAATACTATATATTCTCATTCATTTACTCAGTCAACCATTTGGCCCTTTGGGTTTGTAATGCTATTTGAGATCTGAGTCTAATCATTCGACCTTAGGCAGCAGGGTAATAGTTTTACTTCTGTTTGTTGAGTCATTTATGCTTCTCAGGAGAGCGTCTAGGAATGGGAGAACCATGGGTTACAAATTCTTTCCTGGAGATTTGAAATTTTGGACAGAAGCCCAAATATATAGCTGTTTGCTTTTATTTAGGAGTATAGTATGCATTTGTGGCAAGAGGTGGCAGCAACAGGATGTTATGACAGAATTGTTGTTCTTCGTTTGTTTTTCGAGACAGGGTTTTTCTGTGTAGCCCTGGCTGTCCTGGAACTCATTCTGTAGACCAGGCTGGCTTTGAACTCAGAGATCTGCTTGCCTCCGCCTCCCCAGTGCTAGGATTAAGGACGTGTGCCAACACACCAGGCTTTTCAGAATTGTCATTCTTTAGTTACCTGCAAGTGTTTTTAGGTATAATTTCCGTCTGCACCTGACTGATGGGAAGGATGAGGAAGAGAAGTGCTGACATTGGTAGACCCACAGTTGCGCACACTACGACAGATTGTCATTTGGCAGAAGGCAGAGAGTGTGTCTGCTATCTATTTCTCTCTCCCATATGTGCTAACTATGTATTTAGTTGCTGGAGGATAACACAGTAAAGTGGTGCAAATTGTATTTCTGATGCTGTAAAGACAGACACAGGTGGATCCCTGGGGCTTGCTGGACAGCAGCCTATCGCAGTTATGGTTTCTATTGCTGTGAGGAGACACCATGACCATGGCAACTCTTATAAGGAAAGCATTTAATTGGGGCTGGCTTACAGTTCAGAGGTTTAGTCCAGTATCATAGCAGGAAACATGGCAGATGCAGGCAGGCATGGTGCTGGAGAGGTACCTGAGAGTTTGGAGCAGCAGGCAGCAGGAAAAGAGAGTGACACTGGGCCTGGCTTGAGCATCTGAAACCTCAAAGTCCACCCCCAGTTACACATTCCTCCAGCCAGGCCACACCTACTCCCACAAGGCCATACCTTCTAATAGGGCCACTTTCTGTAGGCCCATGCAATTCATTTTTATTCATACCATCACAGATCCTAACCCTAATTTGTGAGGTCCATGTCAGTAAAGAGATCCTGTCTTAGAAAGCAAGGTAGACAGTGCCTGAGCAGAAATGACATCTCAGGGCATCCTCTTGGCCTCCACAATCTCATGCACACATGTGCCCCACACAGTTGCACACATACATGAAAGTGTACACGAGCACACACACATACACACATTCCAAAATGTATTTAAAGAAAGAGAATTGCTAGTCTTATGTTTCCTACTTCCATTTTGAATCTTTAAGTGGTGTCAGTACAGGATTAAAATATCCTATAGAAATGAGTGTTGAGAAGAAATTCTGGCTCCAAGAGCATAAAGCGGAGGGCCCACTGTGAACAAGATTATAGAAGAGTCCAGGGAACTGTGGGTAAAGTGTCAGTATTCTGTATGTGATTTCATTCTCCTGGAGAATATGTTGCTAGATATTGATTTGTTTTAGAAAATTGTTCTGAGGCTGTCTTGTGAAAGATGCCCTGGAAGAAGGAGTTAGTTTGGCCTGGAACGTGGTTCAAATGATACTGGGGAAAAAAAAAAAATCAGGAATTTCCAATTTATCTAAGCTTAGCATGTTTTTCCAGATACTGTAGAGAACTTTTTAACTTCTGTTTTCAAATGGGTGAAAAATGACTTCTTGGGCAAATAGAGGTCATGGAAGACTAAAGCCAGAACTCTCAGATATGAATTTTCCATCCCATGGATCAGAGGAAGTCTTAGATTCTGCCTGGAGCTTATCAGTTCTCCCTGGTGCTTGCTGATTTGTTTTGGATATGTGCTCTTCAGATGGTGGGGTTTCTGTGACAAGCTATGCAAGCCGCAGAAGTTCTCCATTCTGATGAAAAAGCTGGCCTGTGCTGCTGGAGCTGATGATGATATTGGCCAGCAGAATGAGGGTCTGGTTTTAGCCACATCTAGCTTCAGGAGTCTGTATCGTAAACATGGCTCACCCCTCTTGGCCACTACTTATTTGGTCTGGCACTTTACCACAGAATCTCTCTTTTTAAAGTAGAGACCCTTGATGTATACTGGGTAAGTTCTTGGAACAGTTTAATCTTTTATTCACTCCCTTCCAATTCTTAACTTTTTCTTAAAGGTGTATGTTCAGACATG
Organism: Psammomys obesus; assembly: GCF_907164565.1. Lineage (NCBI taxonomy): Eukaryota > Metazoa > Chordata > Mammalia > Rodentia > Muridae > Psammomys > Psammomys obesus. The sequence goes on along the minus strand of NW_026592510.1, from coordinate 15,229,315 downwards.
GAACACTCCGAATCTTAGCATGATCATCACACGAGATGAATACCCATCCCACCCAATGGTGCTTCGGGGTATCAACCAGAGGGCCATCTCTCCACAGTACCAGCCTGTCGTCATGCTGGAGAAGGGCTACACCATCCACTGGAATGGCCCAGCGCCACGTACCACTTTCCTATACCTCGTGAACTTCAACAAGTAATGTTTCTACTTCTGTCCTTGCAAACAGTTGAGCAGGCAGTCACAGCAGAGAAAAGAGTAACATACTGTAAAGCCAGTTCATGCACTTTATTGTCGTGGAGACGCTGTCTAAGCTGTGTGGATGGAAGCATGATGTACAAATTGATTATGCAAATCAGCTTGGATTTTCTCTGTCATCAAGTATTGTGTTCAGAAAGGCTGCCCCACAGTGGGGGCTGCTTTGCTCTGGTTTTGTTTTCTGAGGTAGTTGGGATTGAATCCAGGACCTCAAGTATGTTACCAAGAGTTCTGCTCTAAGCCATATCATCTGCTCAAAAGATAGGTTTTAATACCATCTGCTGAGCGCTGCAGTTCCTAAGGCTGGTCTCAGTTTTATGTGGTTTTTCTGAGTAAGCATGTGGAAAATTAAATTAAAAGGCTGGCTTTTTTTTTTTCTTCCTCCCCCCCCCCCACCATGGGGAAGGGGATGACACAACCTTGCCATATAGTCCACACTATACTTGAAATTGTGACAGTCTTCTCCCACAGCTTTGCAAGTGCTGGGATTATGGTATAAATCACAGTAGCTGACAAAATTGAAAGAATGTTGATTCCAAGCATAGACTGGACAGAAGAAAGTGACATGATTAGTTGGCATGGCCACTAGGGCAGGAAGAAGGAGTTTGGGGCTTGAATACTAGGTATTTCCCACCCCTGCCATGTGGTATTATTCTGTCCTGTCTTATGTCAGATTAAGCACATTAATAATAATCTCTGAGTTCCTAAAATTTGTTGATACTGTGATAAGGGAAAGATATCAAAGCACTTTTTCCTCTAGTAGGTTTATCAAGCCCACTTGGATTCTCAGTTCTCATCTCTTCGTAGTCTGTCTATTGTATGCTTCTAAATTTGCCTGATTGAATGCTGTCTGTCCCTGTCCCTGTGTCTGCATCTGTGTCTGTGTCCTTAACCAGGGGCTCCAATTTATTTATTGAACAGCACAGAAAACATCCCATGGGGAAGGAATGAGGGACACTTTACAGAAATCTCAAACAGTTTCACAGTGTTGGTAAATAAAGCTTTACTGACTGTATGAGCCCAATTGTCCCAGATAAACAAACTACTGCAAATGCAACTGCAAACAATCTTTATCAACTTGTATCTATGTTGCTCCCAGCATTTATAGTGAATAGGTTTTATAAGGTTGCTTTCAACCTATTTGCAATTTTCAGCATTTAATGCCATAACATACATACTCGGGGTCAGGGTCATGGAGGAATACATAACTTATGATCGTAGCTATGCCTTAGCTTAGTTAGCAAAAGTTGATTACAACTAGGAAATTCAGGACAAGTTGTTGATATGTTGTTCTCTTAAAGGCCGGTAATCAGACAGTCTGAGTACACAGAAGGATAGCAGTCTTAAGTCTCAGGGTGTATCCTTAACCTGGCTATGAGGTCCAGCAAAAGTTCCAGCCTCCTGTCTGAGAGTCAGGATTCTTGAACCAGAGACAATGGTCCTAATAGGATGGAGCCTAAAGGAGTAACTGGAATGAGACTGTGGATAGCTTTGATGACACGAATCTTGCAGAATCCCTTCTCTGTGGTTTTTATGCCTACGGTCTTGAGAAGGCCTCTGCCATTTGGCAGGGAGTCATTCTTCATTGTGTCAAGGAGGTATGATGGGAATGCTCAAGCCTAGTCTAGGACGGAGAAAACAGCTACATCTGCCATATCAGTACTTTAGCAGATTGAACTAGATCTAACGGCCACTCAGGGCTTTGGTTCTGGCATCTGCTCATGAATTGGCTCAGCAAATACAAAATGTAGTTTTGTATTAGGGGACTGCATGGGTGACTCTTGTTTTGCCTGTTTGGGGGCTACCAGTCTGAATGCTTAGGTGCAGAAGCTGTGGATAGAAGCTCCCCAGCATCATTGTGAGCACCCCTGGCCAGGTGTTTGATATGCTTACCTGGAGATACCTGTCCCCCAGCTACATCAAGATGTTTGTGCTGGATAAAGCCGATGAAATGTTAAGCTCTGGGTTCAAGGACTATATCTGTGATATATTCCGAAAGTTCAACAGTATCAGGTAGTTTTGCTGTCAACTACAGTGCCTTCTGATGTCTTCAGAGTTACCAAGAAATTCAACGAGAGATCCCATTCAGGTTTTTTGTCAAGAAGGAAGAATTGACCCTGGAGGGTATCTGCCAGTATACATCAGTGTGGACTAGCAGAGTGGATACCCTGTGACTCATGTGAAATACTGTCACCGAGGCAGTAATCTTTATCAATTCCAGAAGAAAGGTGGATTGGCTCATTGAGCAGATGCATGCCTGGGATTTCACGGTTTCTGTCATGTATGACGATATGGACCAAAAGGAATGAGATATGAGCACTATGGAGTTCTGGTCTGGTTCCAGAAGAGTAGTAATTACTACTGACCTGCTGTCCAGAGCCTATCAGTTATGACTGCCTTACCAACAGGGCAAACTGGCCCCACGGAATTGGTCGCGGTGGTTGGTTTGACCGTAAGGGTGTGGCTACTAACATGGTGACAGCAGAAGACAGGGAGACTCTTCGGAGACTGAGACTTGCTACAGCACCTCCACTGAAGAGATGCCCCTCAGTGCTGCAGACTTCATCTGAGGGGCTGTCCTGCTACCTGGCCCTAGCCAGGGCTCGCTCCTCAAGCCTGGGGAGCAGAAGAACAGCTGGAGTGAGGAATGAAGGGAGCCAAGGGATGAAGATCTTGTTTTTGCTTTTCTCTCTTTGAATAAATGTCACTTTTTCAAGAAAAAAAAATCCAATCTCTTAGAATCTTAGCACGTAAAAGAGATTTTCATAATAATGTCTCATGATACTGTCCTAACTAACCAGTTGTCTGTCCTTATAGTGTCACATTCCATCCAAGGCTGTATTTTCACTGGTTTGTTCATTTACTGTGTGACAGTTGATATAAAGATGAATGAGCTCACATTAGAGGTGGGAGTAAATATTGTTTGTTTCCTCCCCTCCTCCTCATCTTCTAAGTCTGCTTTAGTGGACATAGGATAGGAATACCAATTCTGCACTCTGCCTAGGGGGGTAGAGCCAGGACATGGTGAGGAAGTATTATTCTATAACTTGTCAGTGTTGTTCAAAAGTCCAGAGCTGAGAAAGGGCCTGCTCCGCTCGGAATGGTAGATTTGGTGAATAGGAATTTAGAGAACATCAGAGAAAGGATAGAAGTTTAAGCTAGACGGTGGGTATAGTGATAACCATTCCCTGTGTCTTTGGGGAGCTGGTTTTAGGACTCCTTGAAAACACTAAACTCTATACATGTTCACATCCTTATATGAAATGCCATGATATTTGCATGTAATCCACATGTACATATCCTTCTGTATTCTTTGATCATATGTAGATGCTTTCTGTGTTAGAGTCATAAGCGGTTGTGACACTGTATTGTTTAAGAAACAACAGCAAGGAAAAAGTGTATGTTTTCAGAACAATTATAGTGTCCTTTTTCTTTTGCATGTTTTCAATTTGCAGTTGGTTAGTTGAGTGTTATGTGGAAGCTGCAGGGTCAAATAGTCTGAATTGTGTGGTGGCTAGCTCATGGGATTCCATAGTTGCTCAAACCTATACCTGAAAATTGATTAGCTTGTTTCTCTTTTTGGCCATGAAGCTTTGACTTGTTGGGATTTTCTTAATAAGTAGTTGAAATAAACAGAGGACTGGGTACAAGTAGCTCACTTCCAACGCTGGGTACTCACGATGGTGGATGCCCTTCATGTGAGATTTGTGCGTGCTCCAAAAGAACCACTACTTTCTTCTCCAACATTGCTGCTTATCTGTAGCCTACTAATATTGCCACGCCCTGATGCCCGGCAGTCACTTCTTATGCTGGCCCTTCCTTTTCCATCTCATTGCTAGCAAACTCTCATTTCCAGATATTTCCAGGCTCTCCTTCATAGTTTATAGCTGAATTTAGGGCATCAACATCTTTACCCAGATCCTTGCAGCAACTCCCTGCTCAGTCTCACCATCTTCAGTCCCTGGTTCCCATTGTGTTCCTGGTAAGATTTCTCCAGGACCAGCCTGATGTTTGTTGCCTGTGAGCTGCAGAGAATCCAGTGAGAAAAGAACAGTAGGTAGGGATGTGGAAGAGTAGCCAATGTTCCTGTTCCAGAAAGCTATATTGAGCTGGATCATGGTTTTGAGGTGAGATACAACAGTGAAATGATGGAGAGGTTCTATTAAGTACGATGCAAACTTTTCATACAATTCTGGACAAATGAAAGATTTTTAAAGGGAAAAAGGAATGAGGCCAGAAGTTTTAAAAATCAACACCAGGTTGAAGTAAAGTCATTTTTTCCTTGCCTAATTAGCTAAGAGTTCATAAAATTACATGATGGGCAGAGGCAACAGGAAGAAATGAATAATTTTTTCTGAATTTAGTATAATTACAAAGAGGTCATAGCTCTACTTCTGAAAATAACAAATTAAACATTTAAATTCTGTACTTAGTAAACGTAATAAGGAAAATATAGAGAAACTATAAGAATATGGAGATAATTCTTAACCCTAATTGAAGCAAGGCAGATAAACACGACTGACCTATTTCCCTTCACCCTCAGGTTTTTCTGAGCTGTTTAAACAAACATGAGCACTGAGGTTTTCTACCCCTTTCTGCTGTTACAAATGATACCTCATAGAACATCTTTGCTTTTAAAGCTTTTTGTCTGCATTCATATTTATTCCTTAGTGAGATTACTTGGCAAAATGTATGAACAGTGTGAAACTCTTGCTCCATATGAAGGCTTTTTAGAATGATAGAAAGGTTGTGGCGCAGGCAGTGGTAGTGACTACACATCACTGTGAATAAAAATCAATGCCCTGAACCGTACAAGGAAAAATGCTTCAAACGATAAGTTTTACAGGGTAGTTATCTC